>NC_056731.1:1603824508-1603834508 GCF_019279795.1 Protopterus annectens
ATAGTCCATCCAGATTTGTTGTTTGTTAGTGGGGGCAGGCCAGGTTTACGCATCTTCTATTTTGTATGTTTTGGATTTAATTACCTCTAATCATGTAATCATGTAATCTAAGGACTAAAAGCCTGTGTGTCTTCAAAAGTCCAAAATAGCTTATATTTTGGATAAATATGGCTTTCAATCTTCTTAATAAATTACTATATCAGCAAAATACACTGCTGAGTACCAAGTGTGAGAGTTCAGAACTTTATCTACAAGCCTTTGAAAAATGGCAGGAGCTCTGTGAAGTTTGAAAGGGTAAGACCTTCAGGGTGCAGAATGTTGTCTTCCTTTGTCTTCAAGGCTAAGGGGAATAAACCAGTAACATATTTCAAAAAAGAAAGGGCCAGCACAAAGTGTGGAACAAAATAATAATTTTAATTCATAGGCTCAAAAGCACAAAAATAGAAAGCACCGACCCATAAAGGGTTGGGGTAAAAAAGCCCCAAAACCCCAAAAAACAAACTGGTTTCATCTATATCAGCCTTCCTCAGTGAGTGCACAGACTCAATACACTTAACTACATATAGCAACAGCTATATACCCAACCTAATTAACATGTATATATCCCCATTGGTTGATTATAAATACTCATTTAATCCAGGAGGAAAAAGACCCTCCAATTTAATTATCCACTTTTTCTCCTTGCAATTCAAGATAGAATGCCAACCAGACTTATTCCTTCTGTCCCCAATTATTCTATCTATAACAGTGAATCTATAAAATGCAGAATCATGTTTTATGGTATGTTTAAATAGAGCATTGGACTGCCTTTTATTTTTAATATTACTAATGTGTTCACTAATCCTCAGCCTGAGTGGCCTAGAGGTTTGCCCAATGTAGAATGCAGAGAAGGAGCATGTGGCCAAATATATTACCCAATCAGAACCATAATTAGTCAGGAATTTGCGGTAAAAAAACACAGCAGTATTTCTTCTGGTGAACTGTTTGGTTTTGCCTACCCTAGAACAATGTGAACAGTGTCCACACGGCATACATCCATATACTATATCTCCTGTTAGAGTTCGTTGCTGGGATTGGCAAGTGGTATCCTGGTAACGCTTTAATAACTAAAATGTGATCCCAGTGTTTGGGCCCCTACAGAAAGAAAATGAACACCTCTCCCCAACAATCTCAGGCAATTTATCATCCGCCAGTAGGATGTTCCAATGTCTGTTAACAATATCCATGAGTGACCTAGTGTTCCTGCCAAATGTAGAAACAAACCTCGGTTTGGATGCATCTCCAAGCTGGGGTTCCTTATAGCTAATTAACCCTTGCCTGTCCTGGATAGATGCCCACCAACATACCATGGTGATGTTTCCTGGTTTATAACCCCTGCTCCTAAATCTATGAACAAGATTGTCTCTGTAATGTTCATAAGTACGTGTGTCAAAGCACATCCTTCTAATCTGGAGAAATTTTGACTTCGGTGGAAGCTAGTAGCATGAAGACATGAATTATATTGGGGAAATGTACGATAGATCTGAGTGTCCAAGGTATTGTCCACATTCCTAGTTACCAAAACATCAAGGAAAGTGATCTGTTGTGGATGGTAGTTAACCTTGAACTCAATTCCCCATTTGTTTTCATTTAGATATTCCACAAATTCCTGCAAATATAGCTCATCAGCCTTCCACACCATCCAACAATCATCCAGATACTGTCTCTAGATATCAATCTCCTCAAGATATATATTGTGGCTGGGGTCATAAATGGGTTCCTCTTCCAAGTATGCCATCAATAAATCAGCATATATGGTGCAAAAGAGGCCCCCATGGGTGTACCTTGCACCTGCCAAAAACATTCACCTTGGAAATATAATACATTCTTGGTTAGAACCTGTTCCACTAAACACACTAAAAATGTGTTGAAACCACATTTTTCCAACCAAAATTGTAATGCCAGCAAACCTGCCCAATGTGGGATGTTGGTATATAAAGCAGTGACATCCAAGGTACAAAGGAACCACCCTGGTTCTAACTGCATATCCGAGACAATACCCAAAAACTCTGTGTTATCCTGGATACAGGCCTGGACACAACCCAAAAGGGGTTTCAAATATTGAGTCAAAAACTCTGATAAAGGTTCGGTGAGAGAGCCCCTGCCTGATACTATAGGTCTCCCTGGTGGATTCTTGGGATCCTTATGTATTTTGAGGAGCAAATAAAGATATTGAGATTGGGGGTCCTGCACCATGAGATGATAAAGGTCTGAAGCAGTGATAATGCCCTCCTCCTTTGCTTTTGCTAAATATGCATCAATCTCACTCTTAAATCTTGAGGTTGGATCCAAGGGCATGTGCATGTAATATCTTCCATCTTTCAACTGTTTCTGGGTCTCCCCGTGATACATATCCCGATCCTACACTACCACTGCTCCTCCATTATCAGCCAGCAGAATCACCACATTCCTATTGTTTTTCAAATTCTTGATTGCCTATTGTTCCAACTTAGAGAGATTATGGGGAAAATAGAGTGTTCATGACAATTAAAGTGCAGATCTTTAAGAATACTGGATTGAAACATGAAAATGTGTTGAAACATAGGTGGCAAAACAGTAGATCTTTGAAATTTTAATGTATTCTTGTTTTTAGATGAATCAGAACCAAAATGTAATTTTAAATTCAATAAATGACAAAAACACATGACATTCTGGGCCAAGGAATACTCAGAGACAAAGAAGCCAAGTACAAAGTTGAGGCCTTTATTAAGAAGTTGTATTTCAACCTCTGGGAGGGCTATAGAGAAAATATTGTGAACATTCATGCATTCCTTTAATGTTGTATCATAAGTTTTAGAAGACCCTCCAGATTGCTTATTTGTTCTGTGTTTCCTCCCCCCTCTCATTGTTCTGACCCTAAAGGGTGGTCCAAGTTGTGTCTTTTGGGGTTGGGTGAGTCTAAAGTATGGTTACCATCCACATCAGTAGTTGAGGACAAATCATCTCCCGATGTGCCACTAAAGGATGCCCTAGGTTTTTTCAAAATTGACTTGGGCCTCTTTTTTGGGGGGTGAATTGTCTGTTATCACTGAAGCTGAATTTGACATTTTTGTGGGACTCAAATGGTTTTCCCTTCTCATAGTCCCCCATATCCCGATTAATTTTTTTCATCTTTTTCTCTTTTAATAATTGTTCAAGATTGAGTAGCTCAGTACTGAATTGGTTCAAACAGGGCATGTAACAGGATAGTGTTTCATAAATCTTAATATCTTCACAGGAGGATTCTACCTCTGTGATACACTGGTTAACTGTTCGTTCATAGTATGATGTCAAAGCATCCACAAACCCAATGGATGCACATTGTTGCACCTGGGCCCATTGTTCTGACAAAATATCATCCACACTATGGACTAAAGGTTGGATCCTAACCCGTAAACCCCTAGGGGTGATCCCCTTTAACTGGTAAGCCTTGAACAATTTCAAATACCAGACATTTGTTCTTAGGGTTTTCATGTTCCTTGTAAGTTTTTGAAAGGCCAGTTTACAGTGACTAACCATGTCATTAATGTTATCCCTTTCCTTGACTCCCTTATCTAGATGTCCTAACCCAAAAACTTGCAAATCATCTTTATCAGAAGATAAACCGTTTAGAATCAAAGCCAAATCCGTGTTTGAAAATGTATCTAGAATATTACTTTGTGAAACTTAAGCAATCCAGCAATGAACTGAGAACCCCCCCACAAGTAGTCGGGTAGGTAGTCAGCCCCTTTTATTTTGGCAAAAAATCCAACAAAACCGTGCCAATAAACACAGATATCTGGGGAACCTTTTTGGATGTTTAAACACTTCCTAAGCAAACAGTTCAATGGAACATTAACAATATGGCTCAGGTTCTTAAAACATATGCTTCATTTATAAAAATTTCAAAGAATCAAAAAATAAAAAAAAAAGACCATAATAGCCATCCCACATCACAGTTGAAACAAAAAATGGAATAACGCCCTAATGAGCATTGCCCCTAATAAAAATTATTTGAGTGAGGGATGCTACATTCCCATAAAGAAATTATCCAAATGTATATGTCAGATTAACCCCTGTAACCAAATGTTAAAACTGGGGTGCCGTAGACCCAAAAATTTCAAGCTTGTAGGACAACAAAAGAGCCACCAACTAAGGGGAAACCACGATAGGTCTGAATCAAAAAGTATTCAACACCTTAGCTCACCCAAAATGCTATGTTTCCCCTTAGAACTACAAATGTTACCCTTGTACACAACCACCATGAGTTCAAATTGACAAGGGAACAATAATAGCCAACGTATGTCCCAACCTAACCAAAACACATAAAAAATGCATAAAGAATATCTGAATCAAAAATAATTCAGAAAGACACACAGTGCTACATTCCCCTAGATAAAAACTATAAATATTTGTTAATAATGGCTACTTAGCATATGCAAGAACTAGCCAGATGTCCAAACCATAAACAACTTGAAAAAGGAATCACAGAATCCTCTGTTAAGGTCTCAACACAAATTAATTCTCCCATATATTGTGTGGATTAAGCTTCATAAGCAGGCTGACAGCCCACAAATACTTGAGCAATATTCCTGTTTTCAACTTTAAATAAAGATAGTATTATTTAAATAATCTCATTCAGGTAGGGTGAAAAAATACACCCAAGGATGTTGAAACATGACCACTCCATTCCTTTCTTATTGATTATTTGGTACAACAAAAACGATAGCAATGAAGACCCCTAATGATATGAGCCAATACCCATAGAATAATATCGTTCAACCTGCTAAGCAATTGAGTCATATTAAACATTCTTGGGGAGAGGTGTTCATTTTCTTTCCATAGGGCCAGACATTGGGTTCACATTTTAGGTATTACAAACATTACCAGGATACCACTTGCCAATCCCAACAACGGACTCTAACAGGAGATATAGTATATGGATGTATGCCGTGTGGACACTGTTCACATTGTTCTAGGGTAGGCAAAACCAACGAGTTCACCAGTAGAAATACTGCTGTGGTTTTTGACCTCAAATTCCTGGCTAACTGTAGTTCCGATTGGGTTTTATATTTGGCCACATGCTCCTGCTCTGCATTCTATATTGGGCAAACCTCTAGGCCACTCAGGCTGAGGATTAGTGAACACATTAGTGATATTAAAAATAAAAGACAGTCCAATGCTTTGTTTAAACATACCATAAAACATGATTCTGCATTTTTTAGTTTCACTGTTATAGACAGCATAATTGGGGATAGAAGGAATAAGTCTGGTTGGCATTCTATCCTGAACTGCAAGGAGAAAAAGTGGATAATTAAATTGGTTGGACTTTTTCCTCCCAGATTAAACAAGCATTTATAATCAACCAATGGAGATATATACATGTTAATTAGGTTGGGTATATAGCTGTTGCTATATGCAGTTAAGTGTACTGGCTCTGTGCACTCACTGAGGAAAGCTGATATAGCTGAAACTGTTTTTTTTTTTGGGGGGGGGTTGGGGCTTTTTTTGCCCCTACCCTTTATGGGTTGGTGCTTTCTCTTTTTGTGCTTTTGAGCCTATGAATTAAAATTATTATTTTGTTCCACACTTTGTGCTGGCCCTTTCTCTTTTGAAATGAGTTTGAGGTTTATGGGGCCTTTGCACTTGCCATACTTGCGAGGGGGTACTTCTCATGGAATAACCAGTAACCCTTAGTTAAATCTAAGGTGGTCAAAAACCTTGTTTTGCCTAGTCACATTATAAGCTCCTCAACTAAGGGTGCTAGATCAATATCACCTAGCCACATTATGAGCTCATCCACTCAGGGTGCTAGATCAGTTCGTCTAGCCACATTATGAGCTCATCCACTCAGGGTGCTAGATCGGTATCACCTAGCCACATTATCGGCTCCTATTACACTGTTGCAGATGCAGGATGTCAAATCTATCTTTGTCAAACTGAAAAGCGCGAAAAGGCAAAATAACAAAGCGGCTTTTTACTGAATTCTTTCCCTGGGAAAAAATTTGTTTGGCTGCTTTCGCTACTTTGCCTTTTTGGCACTGTAGTGCGATCTCGGAGTTGGTATATTTAAGTAGGAGGGTGTGGTTGTAGGGGCAAAGCCCCCCACATTATGTAATGTTTTATAGTTTTTTTTTTCTCTCAGAACAGTGATTTTTTTTTCCCTTGGGGAAAAAAATTGCTGTTCTGAGGTTTCAACATTGTAAGCTTTCACTTACATGGGGTCAAATATGTGTCATTCGCTCTTCTGAGCATGCGATATCATAATATAGACCCACTTTTTCAGCTCATCCACTAAGGGTGCTAGATCAGTGTCAAATCTTGATTTGTCATTCATTTTTTCAGAAACCATTGCAATATCTTATGGAGCTGTCCAGCAAAAGGACCTTTACATTTGGACTATTCCATTCATTTTGGGACACCTCAATAACTTACAATGCAAGAATTTTTTTTTTCAGTTTGGGCAAACCTCTAGGCCACTCAGGCTGAGGATTAGTGAACACATTAGTGATATTAAAAATAAAAGACTCTGGTATCCTATACAGTTTTATGTTTACCCTTCACACTGGCACCATTTCAATATGATGTTGTATCAAATTTGTCCTAAGAGGTAGTTCATAAAAAAGCTCTATTTCTTAGTAAAAAGACTTTTACTTCTTGCTTCTGAGTCATAGACAATGCTTCATCTATTTGAACAGTAAAAGTAGAATTCCTTAACCCCATACTGTTTGTATGTATGACAACTCCTAGGCTGACTACAGAAGCTTTAACATTCCTCCATGGTTTTAACACGTTTATTTGGCACATCCTCTCTCATTTTCACTTTCCAGTTTGTCTTACTTTGTAGCACGTTGTTTATTTTCTCTAACACTTCCAAAGGTGATTGTCATTTTGTTAGGAACTTATTTTCAATAGAAGGAACTAAGAGTAGCACTTTGTTCCCTGTGTAGAACTCCCTAAGTCTGACATTTTTATTATACATTCTCTATTGCATTTCTTGTGCCTGCAGCATATGTTCCTTACCTCTCGACATAACAATTTTAATCTATCTTGCACATTTGTAAAGTGTGCTATGACACCTTTAAATTGGATATTTTCCTCTTCTTGTTGAGTCCTTGCTGTGCTCATTTAATGGCCAGGATGATGTCTACCTATAGTAACTCAAATTTGGGGGGGGGGGGGTAAATCTTATTGAAGCGTGAAGCACCTCTGTTACAGCGAAAAGGAGGTAGGGAAGCAACTGATCCCAGTACTCACTATCTTATTTTATAATTTTCTTTATCAAGTAATTCAGAAGTGTATTAAAGTACTCCATTAACCCCTAATTTTAAGACTGATGCACTGAAATTGTTAACTGTTATTCTTTAAATTACTGGCAAAGTTGAGGTATTACCCTGAACATAGATGTTCCTTGATCCATAAGAATTTCTTCAAGAATCCATACCCTGAAGAAAAGTAAGGCTGTTGAGTTAGCATTAACTTTTGCAGGGGTACTGGTTCAGGAAGTGTAATGGCGTAGCGGATAATTATTAGAATTTATAAGATCCATGGCTATCCATTCAAATTGGTAATAGGCATAGATATCTGAAGACTTACAATACCAGTATGTGGTACTGCCTTTTGACATTCCGGACAAGATGCACAGAACTATACATCAAGCCAAAAAAATCTAGTGACAATTCTAATTGTGATTTTTGTCCATCTCTAAGTGCCCTCCCAAGATATGACTATTTGCCACTTTAATCACACCTGTTCTAAAAGATTTTGGAACTAGCAGTCAATGCAATATTTCTTCTTTTACTTTTGTTTACTCTATACAGCAAGCCATTCCTCAATTGAAAATAAGGATAATGTAGGAGGTGAATTTGCTCATCTGTTTTTTTCATTCTTTCATGGCTACATTTTTCCAGATTAATGCATCATCCTCCCACTGTACTTTCCTAAAACCTTCCTAAAATTCTATTTATCTGCAAACCTGTCAAGTCAGAAACACTTTTGTTGATACACTAATGTGGATTACAAGGTATAGACTATTCACCTGTGAATACAGGTAGCGATGATTTTCTCCTGTTCTTTCCTTGACAAATGGCAACTCATGCTAGTAACTGTCTTCTGCTTTTGGTTTTGACAATTCCTTCATTTTAATTCAATAACTTCTGTCTTTTTAAGTTGCAGCTGTTGAGAGTCTTCTTTTTGTCCAGCTCTCGGTTGTGATATTACAGAGAGAAACCTAGGACTCTTTTTCAGGTTCTCTTTCTTCTCTTAGGAGGTTTATCACTATGAATCTCTCCCTCTCTGTCTCCACACAGACTTCCTTATTGAATTTAATGCTTAGAATCTTCTGACAAGGTTTAAGATCATGCACTAAAGGTTCTTCCCTTTCAGATTTTGCACTCCTTTCACTAACTTAACTGGCTTTTCTAGTAACATATAGGATCTTCTGCCCTTTCTAACTGAAGCAAGATTTAATTCCTTTTAAAGTTTCTTCTCTTATCCTTTATGCTTTATCTTGGCTGAATAAGCTCAGTTCTCTCCCATTTTTACTGGATGTATTTTTCAAATCATAAAGTATCTAACTGCTCCTCCCATATCTTCCACAATGCCTTGAATGGAGGGAAATTTTGGCTAATTATGGCATCATGTGTTACGTTAGGTACCAATGCTACAGGATATAGCACTGAATTTCTATATGATATAGGATGCTTCTTTCACACCATCCTCTTGTCGTTTATTTTATATCTACAGGTGTATGTTTCTTTAATGTGTTTGATTATGCTCCCAGAATCTAAAACCCCCTTAAGTTCCTTTCCTTCCACAAAATATATATATATATATATATATATATATATATATATATATATATATATATATATATTTGCTTAACTTGGTAGTAGCAAAAAGACAAAATGCTGATTCTAGTGTACTAGTCATTACTTTACCACATACCATTGGTACTTTTTCATTATGTGCATATTAGAAATCACATTTTTTAAAATAAGCACTGCAGTTACATTTTCATTACTAACATGTTGATTAGAAATCATTTTTAATTAGATGCAGCATTCCTGTTACTAGTTAGACGATACTTCGCAATGTGCATCTCTTCCCACACCTAAAACATGCAATTTCAGTTGCTGACAGTTTTTTGTGTGCTTATAGATACCAGCACATTCTTAGTTACAGCTAGATCACATAGTTTTAAACAGTGCTTCATTAGTTAGTAACCTTTCAAATAACATAACAGATGTATCAGTGTGCTTATGATCTATATGAAAAGCCTGCTCCTGTAAAATTTTACTTTTTCTTTTCACCTTTGATTCTAACCATATATTTAAAATATATTTTAGATCAGACGCTTGTGCCATTACCATTTTTATTTCTGATTTTATAAATATTTTTAAAATGCACTTTAGATCAAGTTATCTTACAATTTTACTTAAAGGAAATGCCATATTATGAAATTTCATGGCTTGTTTTAGAAGACATACCATTCCAAGCTAGCAACTTTTTTTTCAGTCTTCAATAGTTCAGAGTCAGAACTTTCCATCTCTGTATGTACCCTAACCACTTCCCCTTGTAAACTGAGAAGACAAAATGTTATCCCAGGAGGACCAAGCCCAATTCTCCTGTGTGGCATGTCTTTCATAGATAACAATGTCATCACCTCTTTCCAGTGTCTTTAGTGCTGGGTTGGTCATGAGGGACAGGCAGTACAATGTCATAGTCATTTATTATTGGTGACGGGGTGTTTGGCAGTAGCCTCACTCCACCCCTGCACAGTCACGATATGGTGTCCTAAATTTATGTTGCTTTGTACCACAGTTTCTATGAGCTTTTCCATTAATGATAAAATATCATAGTTAGCTCACAAAAAAAAAAAGTTCTGTCTTTCTTATCAGGTGAGGTACACACAGAGAACACCAACAGTTCTCTCTTTTCAGATGCACACATACAAGATCAACAATTTATTTCTTTGTTAAATGTTTAGGGTAATTGACTCAGA
>NC_056731.1:1603839508-1603842008 GCF_019279795.1 Protopterus annectens
TGTTATACAACAGTTTTTCAAAATTCAAGCTTCCCACAAACCACGAAAGCACAGCTGCCTATGCAGAATTGTTCACAAAAACCCTGTACAAACTGGTAAATGGCTGTATTGAGGCTGTAATACTTAATAGAAGCAAACACAAATCTAACATCAAAATCAAAACCCCACCAGTAGAATCCTAATGTTAATAGGAAATATAACAAAAGAAAAAAAGACATGGCCAAAATCAGAAATAGCAACTCTCTCAGAGACAAGAGCCCTCTGATTCAACTAAACAAGAAATTAAGAGATATAATAAGGTCCAACAAGGCCAATTATGAGGTCAGGATAGCCTCTCAGGCTAATGACAATCATAAAGCCTTCTATGGCTGTGCCAGGAACCTTAAAGGTAGCACACAGAAGTGTGCAGAACTGGTGGAAAATGGCACAACCTTCCCTCACCAGGGAGACATAGCAAATCTTCTAGCTGATAAATTTAGCTTTAACTTCACCCCTCCCACTCCCTCAATAAGGCCAAAAACACTGCTTCAGTGGGCCCCAACAATATCCCCTGTTGTCTCTTAAATAGCCTGAAACATGCATTAGCAGGACCAGTAGAGGCACTGTTCAATTACAGCCTCAAAACAGGGTATGTACTGAGTGAATGTGATGTGCCAATTTAAATTGAAACATCCAAATGCTGACAATCACAACATCAACCACAAAACATCAAAAATGCAAACATCACCACACTACAATGCGTGCACCGTGCAACATCCTTGGTGTATGCAAAATTAAACTTAAAAAAGTGAATTGTTTTTTGCAGGGGCAAGCCCCCTGCACCTACCACTTCTAATTTTACACACACACACACAAACACACATATAGCTGTTGACATTAGGGAGTTTCAATCATTATAACTACTCTTATCTGTGTATGTGTGTGTGTGTGTGTGTGTGTGTGTGTGTGTGTGTGTGTGTGTGTGTGTGTGTGTGTGTGTGTGTGTGTGTGTGTGTGTGTGTGTGCGCTTGACATTAGGGAGTTTCAATCATTATAACTACTCCCATCTGTGTGTGTCTGTGTGTGTGTGTGTGTGTGTGTGTGTGTGTGTGTGTGTGTGTGTGTGTGTGTGTGTGTGTGTGTGTGTGTGTGTTTGTATAGATATCAATATAGATAGATAGTGATAGATGTACGCATGTGTGTGTGTGTGTGTGTGTGTGTGTGTGTGTGTGTGTGTGTGTGTGTGTGTGCATTAAAATGTTGCTTCCATCATCTCATAGGACCAGAGAGCCAGCTGTCACCCTCATCTTTAACCTTTCCAATTCTGAAAATTTTTCCAAAATAACCCTCTCTTATTTCTCCTTGACAAGAAATTACACTTATGGGCCTGTATGACTAGCTTTGTTCTGTTCCCCTTTCCCCTAAAGATGGGTTTAAGAAGCGCATGATGCCAATCTTGAGGAATCTCCCCATACTTAAATGAATAACAAATATAATGGTACAGTAAGTTCATGCTGAAGTGTCCTCAAGTCATTATTATTAATTCCATCTCCTCCCTCTGCTTTGTTTGTGTCCAGTTTGCATAATTCATTTTAATATAGCCTAATTTAATTTGAAGTTATATGAATATTACTATTTAATTTATCACTTCCGTTGTGGAGCAAAATGTCTAGCATAACATTTAATACATAATTCTATAATATGTTGTGTTTGAAAATAAGTTTTAGAAGCCACGTACAATTTATCAAGTTGTCTTTACCCCTACCATGTTATATACCATAAAAGGGTTCCTGTCTAGTCATTGATGGTGGTTTTGGCAAACATATTTACATCTAGAGCTCGTCACCAAAACACTTTCACAGAAAATGGAACTTTCATCTTTCTCCACTGTTGTGTGACCTTGGAGTGGGTATACATAAGTTCAGGGGGTGTGGGGTTACCCTCAACATGGAGGTGTAGGGGGGCTTGCCCCCACCAAAAAATATGTTTTTGAAGTTTGATTGAATTAGATTCAACCAACAGCATTCAATGTAGATGTGTTCAATGAAACTGCTGTCAGTTAGTTGACATGTATCCCTATAAAATGGTTTTATATTATGTCCAATATCTTTATATAAATTTTCTTCAAATTATCCTGAGCTTGTCTCACACTATGTTTAATTTGTCTGTCTAATTTGTTTATTTCAGTTTTTAAAGTTATAGCTCAACTTCATTTCCATTTCTTATATTTTTATCTCTCATATTAAGTATGTTGTTTTTATGGAAATATATCCTCCTGACCTTATGTGACTAGATCCCGATGTTAAATATTTTTTTTTTATTTTTACATTCCAATTCCCTATCAGAATGTCTACAATTGATCATAACCAAAAGGATAAGAAGAAATATTGCCACATTCTTTCTGCAGTCTTTCTACTGAATGTATTACTCAAATTAGTTTTCCACAGGGTCTGTTTTACTTCCATATTGTCTGTTTTTAATCTTCTGCACATTGGTTTAGATTTTATTTTGGCATGGTTAT
>NC_056731.1:1603847008-1603934508 GCF_019279795.1 Protopterus annectens
CAAAATCATTACCATACACCTTTTTTCTAACAGATACAAAACTTATTCAAAAATAGATAGGGTCTTTATTTCTAACCAGATGGTAACAGATTTAATTAATTCCAAAATCATTTCATGTCCTATATCTGATCATAATTCAATTGTTTTGAATTCATGATAAAAATACTCATAATGTTCAGATCAAAAGGATACCAGCATACTTAACTCAACTAAAAGACTATAAAGAATATATACTTTCAGAAGTAAAACATTTTAGACATAAATAATACTCCTGAAGTCTCCATTGTTTATGTTTGGGATGCCTTAAAATCATATCTATATGGACAAAGTATCAGATGGTATAATAATAAAAGGAAATCTTGGGATAAGGAATTGTTAGATATTCAAAGTAAATTAGACTCTTATAAACATAATAATAAAGAAAATATTATGGACAAGAAAGTTATTGAAGAAATAAACAAACTAAATGAGAAATACAAAGTTATTCTAACTCATAAAGTTAAAATAACTTTAGAGAAATACAAGTTTTGTCTTATTCAATAAGCCCCAAATACTTACATAGACTTAAAAATAAAACAAAAGGTTGAATAAACAAAATCATATCAAAGAAATCTTTTCTCTAAGGAAAAGAAGAATGTTTCTAGTATACCAGAAATACTAGATGAATTTAGAAATCACTTTCACAAAATTAACCATAATAACATTAACATGGAACCCAAAGATAAAATAAAGGAGTTTATAACCACAAACATGAATAAAAAGCTTAATAAACAACAGATTAAACTATTGGACAAGAGTATTTCATATACAGAGGTTATTACACAAATAAATAAGCTTAAATCAAACAAAGCACCGGGTAATGATGGTATTATACCAGAGATATATAATATCCTTTCTAAAAGTACATATTCATTAATACATAAGGTTTTTATTTTGGCCCAAACTGAGTTAATAACCCCCCCATCTTGGCAATATACATTTATTTCGCCAATTCTAAAACCTAATAAAGATCCAACTAGATGTACTTCATATCGGCCCATCTCATTACTTAATGTTGATTATAAAATGTTTATGAATATTTTTGCTGATAGATTGAAGACAATCATCCCCGGCATTATAGATATAGATCAGACAGGCTTCATTGTAAATAGAAATACTTTTGATAATATAAGAAGAACTTTAACATTAATTGATTTTGCAAATAGGAAAAAGAAAGATTTAACACTCATTAGTCTTGATATAAGTTCAGCATTTGATTTAATAAGTTGGGACTATCTGTTTACCTTACTGAAGTGCACAAACTTGTCAGATGCATTTGTAAATCTAATTGAGCATTTATACAAAGGAACTTTGGCTTATATTAAGGTAGGAACATATGTTTCACAAAAAATACCCATTTTTAAAGGTACAAAACAAGGATGTCCACTTTCTCCACTATTATTCACTTTAGTAATGGAGCCTTGGGCTAATTTGATCAGAAACAGTACTGACATAGAGGGGTTTGAAATAGATGAAAATATAACATCCAAAATTCAACTTTTTGCAGATGATGTTCTAATTACATCAGCAGGATCTAATTCTTCTATGCAGTCTCTATTTGATAAAATGATGAATTTTAAAAGTATTTCTGGTTTAATATTCAATGAAGAAAAAACTAAAATACAACCTATATATATATATACACGAAAAAATATTCTCATTAGTGATTTTACTAAATATGTACCCAATTCAGGTCAGATAACTTATTTAGGTATAATACTATCTAAAGATATTAAATCTATTATATATAATAATTATAATACCTGTTTTCTTAATATACAAAACCCTTTTAATACCTGGAATAATATGTTTTTACTATGGAGGAGAGACTTACAATTATTAAAATGATAATATTCCCCAAGATTTTATACTTAATACAATCAATAATACTTCCACCTACAAAAATAATTATCAAGAAACTGAATACACTAATGTTAAATTTCCTATGGGCACCTAATAGACCTATGATTGCATTAAAGAAACATACTAATAGCTGGTCTCAAGGGGTATTTCTTTTCCAGACTTTAATTTATATACTATCTCTTCTATTGTAAAAGTTATTACTTTATTAATAGATCAGTCATATGTTGCAAAATGGAAAGATTATTGGGAGCTAATTAGTATGCACTTCATGAAAATCTCCTTAACACATAAAAATATGATTGTAAATAACTCCATGTTATGGTTACTAAAGGAATTTTGTACTTCACCTATTACACCTAAACATATTGTTTGTTACCCATTAAACATTATTATTAGCTATCGTAACTTTATATTCATGCACCCTAAGTATAGGGAATGGAATTTTATTATATTCCTATAATGTATACTCAGGGTATGCTTTTGTCATCTACTTCTGAAGGAACTCATTTAGCTATAGATAATGATCTAAAGTACTGGTATCAGTTGATATCTGATAATAAAGTTAAAAATCTAGATTTCTTAAAACAAGAATTTGATCTAAGAGAAACTTGCTGGTTAGAGGTTCAGACCTTTAGACAACATCTCATTAATAAAATAGATCTAATGTCTATAACAGTTAAAGAATCTATTCCAACACTGATTGATTACTTGATATTAAATTTACAACATAAAGTTTCTGATAAAGGTAAACTTTCATACATGCATAAAATTATCAGACAAGAAACTTTTTACAGTGTAGATTCATACTGGAATTATTTCACTTCTATTAATGGGGACCCACCAAATCAACAAGATAAACAATATATATTGGAATCTGCTTATAGAACTACATCTTCCATTATCTGGAGACTTTATACATGGAATTTTTTACATAGATCTTTTTATACACCTTTGAGGATGAATAAAATAAATAATAAAGATAATTTATGTAAGAGATGTAATGTAGAAATTAATGCTGACTGGGTTCATATGTTTTATGACTGTATAAAATTGAAAGAATACTGGAAGTCAATTAATGAATTTTTGTAGGCTCTTTTTACAGATAATTTCATTATTTCTAAATCTCTTATATTATTCAACACACCTGTACCTCAAAGTGTTAAAAAGGTTAAGCTTCCCTTCTTATGGTTTATTCTAGCAGTGGCTAGGAAAATAATAACCAGAAATTGGATTTCAGATACACCTCCTTTGTTCAATGAATTTAAAAATGTTATGAATATAGTGTGCCATATGGAAATAAACACAATTAGGACAAGAACAAATAGAAAAACATCTTATTATATTGTATGGGATAATTTACAAAATTTGTTAAAAAAATTCTAATTTCAATAGCACGGTATTTTAGTTTAATTAATTGATCTGATTGTAGTGGATGTCTTTGTAAATACTTTAGTTGTTTTGTTGAATATTATAATAATACCCATTTTTAATTACTTGTATAAAATTGTTATGATATTTCTCTTATATGTTAAAACAATAAACCTGTTTTGAAAAAAAAAAAAGAAGTATAATGGTTAATGAGTCAAATTATCTTCACTGGCAGTAGACACTTCCTTTCCTAAACGTGTTCTGTTTTCATACTGCCTAATATTATTTATCTTATCAGCCCTGTCATTTTATACATACATATATATATCTCAAAATAACAATGGCTTTCCAAGCTGTGCCAGATGTGTGAGTGAAATCATATTCAGTATGCCTAGATTTACTATTAGTAACAGCTAGTGAATCCTTCAGACTTTGGCATGATGAACACAAGTCTCTAATGTTATCAGCAATTACCTTTACATATATAGAGATATTTTAGTATCAAAGACAAAATATATATGCTTCAGCAAATTGTTAATGTCATACTCAGTTAATGGATCCATTCTAAGCTACAAAAAATTAAAGTAAAAAAATAAAAGAAAAGGAAAAAAAAGATATCAGTGACCACAAAATTCAAAGAAATTAAAACCATTAGTAATTTATGTCAAATCGTATAAAGAAATCGCACAAACAGTATATAAATGAATATTAAATTATGTACCCTGACCTAACCTTGTACAAGGGGAACTAATTCATAAAGTAGTAATTCTCCCCTACTGTGGCAATCATGCTGGTCATGCAGAAATGCTGGCAATCCTTTATATCATGAGCTCTAGCTTCTGCTGACTATTGCTGACAATCACAATAAAAATCAGAGGTAAAAAGTATAATATAAATCAAAATAAATTGTCTACTACCAAGCAGTTGCACAATAGATCACAAAACAACCCTGAATGGTTTCAGATAAGCTCTGGAATGTCCTATCTACAGTCTGTATGAATTTATAGCTTACTAGGTCCATTGGGAAGACTGCTGTTTGCCTGTCAACAATGCATCTATTTCTTCCAACAAACAGTAAAAATATGAGGCAAAAAATAAAATAAAATAATATTCAAAATAGATATTCTCATACCAAGCAGTTGTACAATAAATCAGAAAACAACCCTGGATGGGTTAAAATAAGCTCTTACGTGCATTGCTTACAATCTGCATGAACGTATAGCTGATTAAGCCATTGGAAGGGATAAAGTTTGCCTTCTACAATCTATCTCTTTTTTCCAACAAACAGTGAAAATCTGAGATAAAAATAGAATAAAGAGCAAAATAAAACTTTTCCTACATATCAGTTGCACAATAAGTCAAAAAATAATTCTGGATAATTTCAGTTAAGCTCTAAATATTAGTAAGGAAGGTATTCTGGTGGATATAACTGAAGAAGAAAATGCAATTAATATGAAGAAGGATGATAGGAATGAGACAGGAAGTGTTTTGCAAAGAGAAAGTATTACAGGGCAAGGTACAACAGACATGCAGCACTGGGAAGTGGAGAATGGGAAGAGGGAGAATTACAAACAGAAGAAGAACAAGAAGAAAATGCTGATAAATCAATTGAGGGAAGGTAGAGAGAAGGACAAGAAAAATAATAAAAAATGAAATAAGAAGGGTGCAAAAAGGAATGGGATGACATTAACATTAGCACTAAATGTAAATAGCATTCAAAATTATATTAGAGTTGTGGTAGTGACCGAATGGTGTGCAAATAAGTATGGAGGTTATATTTTTTTAGATACAAGATGCATGAAGGAAGAAAAAAGGGAAAAATTAAGCAATAGGGGTAAAAAGATTACACAGTTAGTTGTGAGTGATATGTCTTCAAGAACAGGATTTTTTTAAAGACAACAGTAGCACCTTGTGACTATTGTTATGTGATATAAAGATAAGGGCAGCACGTGTAAGGATAATTGCAGCTTATGCATACAGCAATCTGACAGAGAGGAAAAAGATGTTGGAGAAACTTAAACATGTTGCCCTATTTAGCACACTATATTAAAGTAATAAGTACGTTATAAAACATGAAAAGGTGAAATAGGCAAAAATAGAGAATGAACATATAAAGGGGAGAGTTTTAGAAATGAAATAGATCATGTGGTGTATTCAAAAGACATGAAAGAAATAACAGGTGGTATAGTAATGGTTGAACTTTCAGATCATCAGTGGTATGGTCTAGAATAGGGGATGGCAGATAAGTACAAAAGGATGGGAAAGGAATAAAAAGATTGACTGGAAAGATTGCTAAAAGGTCTCAGCTTCAAAGGGGGAATACTTTGAGAACCCAGAGACAAGTGACCAGATTAGTTTATTCTGCAAGCCATCTTCGATATTGTATTTTACAGGGAGTAATGTCTGAGTATTGAGCATTCTGTTTTGGAGAACCTGACTAGAAAGACTGTTCACATATTTCATTGTGCCTTGCTCTATCAGGTAAGTTATTAGAGAAAAGCAATTCTCCTAGATTCAGTCAGAAATATAGTGAAACTTAGTTTAGAGATTGTTTTTCTTTATTTGTATCAGGCTGTCCATCAATGTTATTTTCAATATTTCCTGTGACTTGAACTCTGTGGTTTACTGTAAATATATATTTAGTATTTGCTCATTCTTTTATTATTTATTATTAAATATATTTAAACGTTTCATTGTGACTGGTCCTTTTTTAGAAAATATTTAAGCTTTGAGAGTATTTGCACATATTTATTTGGTGATAACTCTGGCCACTACTGAAAGCCTTGCTGTTTGGTCAACAATACTATTTGTATTAATATTAACTTCACTCAGAATACAGTAGAGAGTTGATTATCTGAGCATTGATTATCCAAAATGTCAATTATCCAAACACAGCCTTCCAAAGTTTTTGTGTAGGAAAAATCATAAAGTCTGAATATGTAAACATTATACGTATTCTCGTGTGTGTTTTTTGAGCTTGTACTACAATAATATACTGCACCATTTTGTACTTACAATAGATTTGTTTATTTTTCTTGTTTAATGTTCATCAAAAACATTTTAGAAGTTTTTAATTTGGTTCATTTATATGTTTGATTATCCAAACTACCCTAGGTCCCAATTAGTTCAGATAATTGACTCTGCTGTAACTGGATACCCTTTTAAGAGCCTTATAGCAAATGACTGGTGGCAGTGAATCTACCTTATAGTCTGGGCAAAGTTGGTACAGTGGGTAATCTGTACCAGCCTTTCCCAAGTGTGTGTGTGTGTGTGTGTGTGTGTGTGTGTGTGTGTGTGTGTGTGTGTGTGTGTGTGTGTGTGTGTGTGTGTGTGTGTGTGTGTGTGTGTGTGTGTGTAAAAATTAAATCTCAAAGAGTGTGGGTGTCAGCTACACTGGAAGGGACATGAAGCACTGGTTTCACAGTGCCAGTGGAGAGCCTTATTGGGGACATGGAGAGAGACAGATAGAGTCATCCAGACCCCGGGCTGAGTGTGTGCCCTGTGTGCTCTTAAGGGAAATTGTGCTTGATGCAGAGAGGTCTGCATCTGGAAATACTGAGTGTATCCATTTGTATTACAAGTGCATGTCCCTCTCCAGTGTCAGTGGTCAGGATTCAGGCTCCTTGATTACTGGTCCAGCATGGGGACATCACATATTGGTGAGCAGTGGTGGGATATTAATTGAACTCCTGTAGCCTGCAAGCAGTTGTCACTAAAAAGGTGCACTCTCAAGCAACCACAAAGTAGACATTCAGAGTTTCATATCACAATAGTTGTATTTATTTACTTTTTGTTAGCTTAGTTAGTCAGGGAAAGCAGGCAAGGATGTCAGCAGAGGATTATCGCAAGCTGACAAGGAACCAGTTTGCTGAGATGTCCTAAGCCAAAGGACTGTTGCATGCCAACCTGACTAAAGAGGAAATTATTGCAGCCTTAATGCAACATAGACTAGTGACCAGGAAGGCAACCAGTCTGGCACTGGGGATGTACCACTCTCAGAAACAGAACAGTTCAACTTTACTGTAGAGGGCTTAAAAATCCATCTGGAGTTAAAGAGACTTGAACTGGAGGCCAAATGTTTGGAACTAGAATTATCAACGAGACTGCAGTGTTTGGAGGCTGAACAAAAAGAGAAGCAGCATCAACATGAGAGGGAGATGCTGACTCTTCACCAGGGTCATGAAGGTAATGGGGAGGGGAATAACTTAACCCCATAAGCAATACATGTCAGTAAATTTCTTCCACAATTTACAGAAGGTGATCATTTTTATAGTTTTATTCATATATTTGAAAGGGTATGTAAACAGCATAATGTTGACCATGGGTTCTGGGTACGATTCCTGACCCCCTTACTCCATGGTAAAGCTGTAACTGTTGTTTCTAAATTGTCTGATATTGATTGTTTAAACTGTGCTACAGTTATTATTGGACTTGTTTAAGTTAACACCTGAAGCTTACAGAAAAAAACATTTTGTGAGCATAGATGCAAGGCAGATGAAAGTGTGTGTGTGTGATTATATTGCTGAGTTAAGCACTTATTTTCATAGGTGGGTGAGTCAGTGTTGGTTCAGCACTTTTCAAGGGCTGGCAGAAGTTTTGGTGAGGGAACAAGCCCTTAGCTCTTTGCCTGAGGACATGAGAATCTGGTTGGCAGACAGGGAATGCAGCTCTGCAGATGAGCTGGGGAGAAAAGGGGGAGCTCTACTTAGCAAGCAGGGCATCACTGCAAAGGAAAGGGATACCCAGTGCTGCACATTGATATAAGGGAACCCATGGTGGACAGCCTAATCTGCCCCAACAAAGACTGTCAGTAACAGGAGAAGCCACTAGTTCAGGTACATAACCAGGATCAATGGTTAAAAATTTTAAATGTAACCAGTGCGGCCATGTAGCATATAGATGTCCACAGAGACAAGGTGGGGGAGCCAACAAGAGGGAATAACAGAATGCCAGCAGTAAGTTGTTTGGAGACAACAGGGGTACCAAACTAAAATCAGAGTTTGTATCCTATCTTGGTGGATGGAAAACAGACCACTGCCAAGAGAGCCACAACCTCTGATATAACCATTGTGAAGTCTGCAGTGATTAAAGAGGAGCAGTACTTGCTTGGGCAGTCCACTCCAGTCAGAGCTTTAGGAGAGATCCCATTCCAAATGCCTTTGGCCAGGGTTTAGCTTGACTGGGAGGGTGGAAAAGGAAGCAAGCAAGTAGATGTGTTTGAGGATATCCTTGCAAATGTCTTGATAGGTTATAATTTTGATAATACAGTACCTTGTGTGTATGCAGTGACACACAGTCAGGCTTGGAGACACGCATGTGGGTCTGGTAGCCTGGGGGAGACCCAGACAGACCACATCCTTGAAGCCAGGACTGGTGATGTGGCTAATTGAGGGAGGCAGCTACCCTGCAGCAGTGAGCTTGAAGATCAGCCATGGCTGCTGGTAGGCACTGATGTTCCCTTGGACAGAGTGACTGCAAGGGCAACGATGAGTGGTAGTACCCATGCTGACAGTGAGGCACCGCTTTCAGAAGATATCAGACTTCCTGTGGCGTGGGAGCTGAAAAAAGTCACAAAGATAGGGTTGAGACAAGCTCAGCTCTCAGACCCTACATTACATGGCTTGAGGGAGGTAGCTAGGGAGCCACCCGATTCTCAAGGAAAAGAGGAGTCTGTATACCAGAACATAGGGTTACTGTATACAGAGTGAACCCCTGTGGGAGGGCTAGAAGGTAAGGTAATACAGCAGTTGGTAGTGTCCAGAGCCTATCTGGTACTTCTAGCCATAGCCCATGACATTCCTTTTGCAGGTCATATGGGCATAAAGCATACCAAGAGATGTACTATGCAGAACTTTTATTAGCCTGGGGTTGCCAGGGATGTAACTGGGTACTGAAGGATGTGAGTGCAGTGACAAAAAGTAGGCAAGGCAGAAGACAAGGTCAAAGATCCTTTGATAACTCTGCCTGTGATTGAGGAGCCATTTCAGAGGGTGGCCATGGATATTGTGGGGCCTTTGAGTACCCTCAAGTTCCACAGGGAAGAAGTATATCCCAGTGGTAGTAGATTATGCTACTAGATACCATTAGGTAGTAGCTCTGTCCTCCATCAAGGCAGAGAAGGTGGCAAATGCTTTGCTATAGATTTTCAGCAGGGAAGGTTTCCCAAATGAAATATTGACTGACAGTGATGCCAATTTCATGTCAGACTTGCTGACTTGTCTGTGGGAGCACTGTGGGGTGAAGCACCTAAAGACCACCCCTATTTCCCCCCAGTCTAATGGTCTTGTGGAGAGGTTAAACTCCACACTAAAGACTATGATATGGGCATTTGCAGACCAGTTTAAGAGAGAGTGGGACAAATATTTCCCCCATCTATACAGGGAGGTGCACCAGAAATCCACAGGTTTTTCACCCTTTGAGTTGCTGTATGGGTATAGGGTAAATGGACCTTTAGATTTGATTCATGATGAGTGGAAGGGTGATTGCAAATCCCTCAAGGAATCTGTTGTGGCATATGTCCTAAACCTCAAGACAAGGCTTAAGAGGCTCATGGGCTTGGCCCAGGAGAACCTGGCAGGAGTTCAACATCAGACACATGGTCTGGTATGGCAGAAATGCTTGAGCCAGAGAGTATGCTGTGGGGCAGCAGGTGATGGTTCTTATGCAGGTAGCTTGGGAGGGACCCTTCAAAGTGGTAAGGAAGGGCAGTGATGTTAACTACATGGTAGAATGGCTAGACAGGAGGGGCACAAATTGTACCATGTTAACATGATGAAGCCTTACCATGATAGGGAGGCCCTTGTGCTGAGTATTTGCAGTGGATGGCAGGAAGAGTCTGAGGGGGATCTGCTGACTGATCTCCTCAGTGAGACTTGGACTGACACCCCTGTGGAAGGGGTAGCAATGTCCCAGCAGCTATCCCCTACCCAGGTTTGAGAAATCCAAGCAGTGTTACAGGAGTTTCGGGACATGTTCACTCAGAAACCAGGGTGCACTCACCTGGTGCAGCACCATGTGGTTACAGGGCCCCAGAGACATATCAAACAAGCCCCTTACAAGATGCCTGAGTGATTCAGACAGACTCTGAGGGAGGAAATACAGGAGATGCTGGAACTGGGAGTAATCCAGGAATCCAGAAGTCCCTGGGCCCTCTAGAGGTGCTGGTACCAAAAAAGGATGGCAGCACCAGGTGCTGTGTGGACTACAGAAGACTAAATAGTTACACAGAGTCAGATGCCTGCCCCATGTCTAGGACAGATGAAGCCTTAGAGAAGCTGGGTGGGGCTAAGTATCTGACCACTATTGATATGACCAAGAGCTAGTGGCAGGTGCCCTTGACTCCCAACACTAGAGAGAGGTCAGCCTTTGTGACTCCTTTTGGGTTGTATGAGTTCAGAAAGATTCCCTTTGGGATGAAAAATGTCCCAGCAACTTTCCAGAGGCTGGCAGATCATATCCTAGTAGAAGAAAGAGATTATGCTCTTGCTTCCCGAGATGATATTTCCATATACAGCCATTCCTTGTAAGAACACCTTCGGCATATCAGGGAGGTGCTGGGCAGACTGCAAAGGGAAGGACTGACCATTAAGCCCAGGAAGTGCCAGGTGGGTATGGTAGAGGTCTCCTACCTGGGACATGGAGTAGGGAGTGGTAAGATCAGGCCAGAACCTGCCAAAATGGAAGCCATTCAGGCATGGCCTGCCCCTATTACCAAAAACAGGTGAGGGCATTCTTATGGACAGTGGGGTACTATAGAAAGTTTGTTCCCAATTATAGTGCAATAGCTGTTCCCCTCACAGACCTGAAAAGGGAAAATAGGCCAACTAAGATGGTGTGGATCCCAGCATGTGAACAGGCATTCCAGAAGCTTAAAGGAGCATTGGGAGGACTTCCTTTGTTAGCCAGTCCAGATTATTTAGTTACTTACATCTGTTTACCAGAAAATTATGACTGGACACAAGTCCTTTTTCAGCAGATGCCCGGGGAGAAAAGCTCCACATCATGTTCAAGATAAATAGAGATACAAAGTGCAGCAATAGTAAACAACCTTACAGGTTGTTGGCTTTAATACAATAACAATATATTGATTATCAACAGTATATACAGTAAATGTTGCAAGTTAAGATAGTTTCTTGTTGTTCATAATATTAGTAACAAAGTTGTCAGACAAGATTTTAAAGTATGTAAAGACAACTAGCTAATTCTGACTGTGGTTAGTAGTGGCGGTAGTATAGTTGGGTTAAGAGTCTAGGTGGGGGGTAAGGGTTGGGGTGTTAGTCTGGATTAGAACAAGGACAAAGCCAGTGCAAATTTAAGTGGAATTTGAGCGCAGTCTTGAAAAGGCTGCTGGAAGGTAGAGTACTTATAGAGGGTGGAAGATTGTTCCAAAATTTAGATATGGTACATGAAAATATGGCTTCTCCTGCTGAGTTTTTGGGTTTGATATCAGTGAGTTGATTTTTGTTGCTTGATCTTAGGGGCCTAGTGGAGTGATAGGGTTGGAGAAGGGTTTGAATGGAAGGGATGTTATGGGGGTGGTTAATAAGTTTATGAGTGAGGGTGAGTTGATTAAAGTGAAGGAGGTGTGGGAGTTCTAGCCAGTTTAGTTCTTTAAGGGAGATACAATGATGACTGCAATAGGAGATTCCAGTGGCAAATTTAGCAATTTTGTTGTAACAAGCATCCAGCTTGTGTAGGTCTGTCTGTCTAAGGTTGGTAAGTATGGGGGATGCATAGCGTAGGGTAGAGATTAGCTGGGAACAGATTACAGCAAATAATTTGTTATGCAGGTGGATGTTGTTTCAAACCATGGGGTGGGGGCTGTATTTAGCCAAGTTTCCTCAGAGGGAAAAGAGCACCCAGTGCTATATCTCAGCTGTAGTCTCCAACCCAGGGAGGAATGTTATATAGCTGTAGAAAAGGAATGGCTAGCCATAGTATGGGCACTGCAGAAACTTCAGCCTTATCTGAATGGAAGGAAATTCACTGTAGTTACAGACCACAATCCCTTAACATGGCTACATAGAGCCAGCCAGCAAAATGCCAAATTATTAAGGTGGAGTTTAGGATTGCAGGCATATGACATGACAGTACAACACCATGGTAAGGTCAGCAATGCCAATGCAGATGGGCTCTCAAGACAGAGAATAGGGAAAGATATTCCCAGATAAGCTTATTTCTCTCAAGCCATGTTTCTCATGGATCAATTGAAAAACTAGCTTGAGTCTTCAAAGGGGGAGAGGTGTGATGATAGGAGGTACTGCCAGCCATGCCAGAAGAAGTAGGGCAGTGGATGTATGACTTGTGCCAGTACAGCTACTGTAGCTGGAATTTTGTAAGTAATTATATGTCATTTGTATATCAAATTGATCTGTACAGATGCTTTTGCTGAAAATGTATTTGTGAGATGTGCTTGTGTTGAAATGAACCAAAAGTGGGTCCGGCTGGACAGAAAAGAAATACACCTGTATGTCAGACTGCATTGTAACTGTTGAAATTAATATATTCTAACAGAGGATACTGGAAGACAAGAGGTTAATCTCAGTTCAGCTAACTTTGAAAAATAGTTTGAAATTAAATTACCTGGTTAAAGTTATAAAGATTGTATCTTACAGTTCTGATTGCAGCCAAAGATGAAATGTCTGTGAAAACTAGGACTAGGAATCCTACTGTATTGTCCTTAGGTGTGAACTAATTGCTACCCTGTAAGGGTGGAAGTTTTGAAATTTTTTTTTTAGCTTTCAGATGCTATAACACATTTTAGCAAAGCTCTATCTGTGTCTATGGTAATACAAATGTGCTAAATTCTGGTTCAGTTTCTAGCAAAAGGGGTAGTGTGGGAACTAGAATCAGATGATCAGATATACGTGATGTCATTCCATAATCCAGCACTGAAATGATGTTTTAATACTAGATGAGACAGAAGTCTCAGGGCGGTCTGTTTTTGAAAGCTGACCAAGAAGGAATACCACTCACCCACTTATCTTTCTTTGCTTTAGTAAGTAATCAGGGAATAGTAATTCTTTAGATCATTCAGGAAAATATAGTGAGATTAGTTAAGTGTTGTTTTTCTGTATCTGTGTGAATCTGTCCATCTGTGTTATTTTTAATATTTCCTGCGACTGAAATTCTGGTGTTTATTGTAAATAGATATTTAGTAGTTTCATGTTCTTTTATTATTTATTATTAAATATATTTAAACTTTTCATTGTGGCTGGTCTTTTAGAGAATATTTTTAACATTTGATAGTGCTTATATCTATTTGTTGACACTGTGGCCACTCCCGAAAGCCTTGCTGTTTTGGTCAAGCACTAGCATTTGTATTAGTATTTTACTCAGTATAATTGGGTACCCTTGTAAGAGCCTTAGAGAAGCTGGCTTTGGAGTGTTCTGTTGGCAGTACCTACCTTATAGTCCGGGCAGAAAGGGGCATAGCTGGTAAATCTGTGCCAGCCTTTCCTGTGTGTGTGTGTGTGTGTGTGTGTGTGTGTGTGTGTGTGTGTGTGTGTGTGTGTGTGTGTGTGTGTAAATCAAATCTCAAAGAGTGTGTGTTTGTGGAGGACTTGTCTTAGAACACTTGGCTGAGGACTGAATTCTGTACTTGTGTCAGTGGGGAGTCTTACTGGGGACCTGGAGAGGGAGATAGAGAGAGAGAGACAGAGAAAATGAGAGAGACAACCCAGCCTCCAGACTGAGTGTGTTCTGTGTGCGCTATTAAGGGAAATTGTTCTTGGTGCAGAGAGCTGCATCTGGAAATACTGTGTATATCTATCTTTGTTCCAAATGAATGTACCTCACCGGTGTCAGTAGTGAGGATTCAAGCTCCTTGATTAGTGACCCAGAGCAGGGATATCACAACAAGTATAACAAAAGCTGAAACAGCTTGTCTAGTCACAATGTAGGCTCCATACTTTTAACTACTTAAATGTAAGACTTAAAGGCTCATTGAGCTTCTTTTTCACAGAAGTTAATGTTTCACTAAATGTAATAACCCTGATGCAAATTTCTGTCTAGAGATGTTGGTACAAAAGCAGAAGGAACTGAAGTAAGTGAATAACATTTTCATGATGTAAAACAATTTAAATTCTTGGCTGTCCTTGATTAAGATTGTATAAAATTAAATTTATCACAATTCTCACAGTTATTAGAACTCCTTAATTAAAGTTTTGTTGTAATTAAATTTAGTCTAATGCTCAAAGTTACCAGAGCTGTTATTGTACTTCCTGAGCAAAAAAAAAGTCTTTGTAGGTTATATTCTTTCAGAAAAATCTGATCAACAAAAACTGTCAGCAATTTTCTCTTAGAATATCATTATTAATAGTACAAAATCATACCCACTATGTACATGCATAGAACAAGTTAAAAAAATTGGCCTATGAGAAAATGAAAAACTAGGAATCCACAGCTGACTGACCATTCACTTCAGGCAGCAAACAGAAACTGAACAGAATGAACAGTGGTACCTTTTTGTACTGTGATCCCCTACTGGTCACAGCCCAGGACTTTAGCCATGTTATACCAGAGATGTCCAACTTTAAAAAAAGATGGCCAGACAGCTGACCTCTGCCTCTGGCTTATTCCTGTTTTCATTATGACATCATGCAGCAGTAACCTTTAGGGAGGGTAACATTATGAACCAAAAGATTGTGCCAGGCACCATTCACATAGATTCTGGTGGTCAGTATCTTTACAATTTTGTGACAACTGGTAGCTCAAACATTCACTTCCCTCCTAAGGGCACCCACTGTACTAGGCAATGAATGTAAACAAATGCAGCATCAGATTTATTTAAAAAAATGTATGTAAGATACATTTGCTTTGTAACACTTAATTGGAAGAAGCAATTAATTTGTTATACACATGCCTCAGTTTATTTGGTGGCAAGTGCATGTTAAAAACTTAAGTAAGGTATACAGGCTGCATTTTAATCTGCTAACATTATTCAATAGGTATTGTTAATCTAAGACATTTGTGTGGCATTTTAACATTTAACATGGGAATAGAATACTGTTCCATATATTACTATGAACTTCCTCTTGAGTTTCTCCGATCGTCTTCATTATGTATGTGTGGCTGTGCTTTAGTGCTTAAATAGGCAAATCTGATTTTTCAGACCTTCAAACACATATGCCACTTTCCCTTTTTTTCAGACTGAAAATATCAGAATATATAAACAGCATTGCAATTAAGCTTTTTAAAGCAATGAGCCTATGTTGATCTGAGTATTGTCTAGCTACCTCCTCTGCTGGCTATAATAAACCATTAATCTTATTTTTTGTCTCATACAGACTGCAAAACAACTTACCATTACACATATATCCCATAATTATTTTTTATTCATTTGTTATTCAAGTAAACCCACTAAGTCCAAGTATCTTTTGAAGAGTGACCTAGAAGCATTGTCTGGTTGAACACCTTGATCAGAGACACACAACAGGCAAATGGAGGCTAAGAGAATCAAGCCTTAGACCCTAGCTTATTTGCAGCTCACAGTGTTAAACCTCTGCACTAAATTGGCAGAAATTCTAATTCTACTTATTTTCTATTCTCACTGTGTGTAAAAATGCATTGCTGTAATAAATTGTATAATCATAAGTTTGCCTGAAATGCAACTGCACCACACAAATGAGAAAAGGCATATCAGAGTATAGTTCACTGGACAAAGTCACCAGTTAGTCACCAAAAATAAATAAACACAGCTTTCATCTCTAGAATGTATACTAGCTTATCCAGTGAGATCATCCAAGCTGTCACTATCGAGGCATTTAAAGAAGAAATGTGTAGATGCTTATGGAGAACTGCTTTGAAGGCGCACAACACAGTCATTTTTTTAACTGGGGTTATCTCAGACAGAGCACTAATTCACTTAGTCCTTTTCAGCACAACCCAGTGGTAATAATTATTTGCAGTAAGTACAAAATCAAATAACAAAGAAGTAGATATTTTTAGGAAAATAATTACAGAAGCCAGATAACCAATGAATAAATGTGTTTGTTTGAGAAATGAACCTGCACCTGTGTAAATTCAAACTATTCCTGCAACAAGAGTGGGGGAAGACAGAGTAGATATCTTGCATATCATCACAATATTCTGTTAATAAGCAAAACAATGTTTGCTATATGGTTTTATATTTGAATTATTTTTTTCCAGGTGATGAATGGAGGTGTGACTGTGATAACTTCATTAAGGTCCAGGTTTCTGCCTTTCTTAATCAACATTTAACAATAAAGTAAAAAAAAAATATATATATATATATATATATATATATATATATATATATATATATATATATATATATATATATACACACACAGACACACACACACACGCACACGCACACGCACACACACACACACACACACACACGCACACACATACATATTATATATATATATATATATATATATATATATATATATATACAGGAGTACTGCATTTAATCTAAAATACCCAAGGTCAACTGCAACAATATCAACTTGAAAGGCTGAAAATAAAGTAACCAACTCAGTAATATACATGCTCTGAGGCACTCGGCACATGCAAAAAATACCTTTGAAAAAACAAGCAAACACAGCATTTTTTTACAGGGGAGCAAGTCCCACCCCCCCCCCCCCCCATGCACACAACCTCTGCTAATTATATATACTAACTCCAAGACTGCACAAACATGAGGTAAGGGAAAATTCCCAACCCTGGTATTTGTGCAGTCTCAAACACCTGTTGATCATCTGCCTAATCGACCATATGCACTTCACTAGGCAGCTGCCGATGTGACACACAATCCACAACTGAGCTAATCAACAAGACATAGATAGATAGATATCACAACCACAAGTCAACCAACTCTGTGTGTGTATGGCTGCAGGCTGTGCAGGTACTGTTTGCATACCAAAAAAGTATGATGGAAAAAGTTGTAAGAATGATGCTTCTCATTGTATATATTCTATGTGGAAAGGTATTCCTTCAAGGAGATTACATATGAAGATGCCAGTCTGATAGCAGCAGAAATCCATAGCTCTGCTTTGATTTTAATATCCTGACAGGAAATATACTTTATTTTTTAGAAAAATCTAACTAAAAGTATACTAAAAGTTAGATTAACATAGACTCTTTATTATTTTCTAAAAATTAACACATAGTCATAAGAATTTTTTAAGTATTCCTGTCAAGAAGTTTTCGACTGGAGATCTCAAGATGAGCAACTCGAAGAACCCACACCAGGAGAGTGCAGTGAAGAAAGAACTACATCTTATAATAACAAACATCCAAGAACTGTCACTAAAGCATGAGCAACGTGAAGAACCCACACCAGGAGAGTGCAGTGAAGAAAGAACCACATCTTATAATAACAAACATCCAAGAACTGTCACTAAAAACATGAGCAACGTGAAGAACCCACACCAGGAGAGTGCAGTGAAGAAAGAACTACATCTTATAATAACAAACATCCAAGAACTGTCACTAAAGCATGAGCAACGTGAAGAACCCACACCAGGAGAGTTCAGTGAAGAAAGAACTACATCTTATAATAACAAACATCCAAGAACTGTCACTAAAACATGAGCAACGTGAAGAACCCACACCAGGAGAGTGCAGTGAAGAAAGAACTACATCTTATAATAACAAACATCCAAGAACTGTCACTAAAAACATGAGCAACGTGAAGAACCCACACCAGGAGAGTGCAGTGAAGAAAGAATTACATCTTATAATAACAAACAGTCAAGAACTGTCACTAAAAACATGAGCAACTTGAAGAACCCACACCAGGAGAGTGCAGTGAAGAAAGAACTACATCTTATAATAACAAACATCCAAGAACTGTCACTAAAAACATGAGCAACGTGAAGAACCCACACCAGGAGAGTGCAGTGAAGAAAGAACTACATCTTATAATAACAAACATCCAAGAACTGTCACTAAAAACATGAGCAACGTGAAGAACCCACACCAGGAGAGTGCAGTGAAGAAAGAACTACATCTTACAATAACAAACATCCAAGAACTGTCACTAAAAACATGAGCAACGTGAGGAACCCACACCAGGAGAGTGCAGTGAAGAAAGAACTACATCTTACAATAACAAACATCCAAGAACTGTCACTAAAACATGAGCAACGTGAGGAACCCACACCAGGAGAGTGCAGTGAAGAAAGAACTACATCTTACAATAACAAACATCCAAGAACTGTCACTAAAAACATGAGCAACGTGAAGAACCCACACCAGGAGAGTGCAGTGAAGAAAGAACTACATCTTACAATAACAAACATCCAAGAACTGTCACTAAAAACATGAGCAACGTGAGGAACCCACACCAGGAGAGTGCAGTGAAGAAAGAACTACATCTTACAATAACAAACATCCAAGAACTGTCACTAAAAACATGAGCAACGTGAAGAACCCACACCAGGAGAGTGCAGTGAAGAAAGAATTACATCTTATAATAACAAACATCCAAGAACTGTCACTAAAAACATGAGCAACGTGAAGAACCCACACCGGGAGAGTGCAGTGAAGAAAGAACTACATCTTACAATAACAAACATCCAAGAACTGTCACTAAAAACATGAGCAACGTGAGGAACCCACACCAGGAGAGTGCAGTGAAGAAAGAACTACATCTTACAATAACAAACATCCAAGAACTGTCACTAAAAACATGAGCAACGTGAAGAACCCACACCAGGAGAGTGCAGTGAAGAAAGAATTACATCTTATAATAACAAACATCCAAGAACTGTCACTAAAAACATGAGCAACGTGAAGAACCCACACCAGGAGAGTGCAGTGAAGAAAGAATTACATCTAATAACAAACATCCAAGAACTGTCACTAAAAACATGAGCAACGTGAAGAACCCACACCAGGAGAGTGCAGTGAAGAAAGAATTACATCTTATAATAACAAACATCCAAGAACTGTCACTAAAAACATGAGCAACGTGAAGAACCCACACCAGGAGAGTGCAGTGAAGAAAGAACTGCATCTTATAATAACAAACATCCAAGCACTGTCACTAAAAACATGAGCAACGTGAAGAACCCACACCAGGAGAGTGCAGTGAAGAAAGAATTACATCTTATAATAACAAACATCCAAGAACTGTCACTAAAGCATGAGCAACGTGAAGAACCCACACCAGGAGAGTGCAGTGAAGAAAGAACTACATCTTATAATAACAAACATCCAAGAACTGTCACTAAAAACATGAGCAACGTGAAGAACCCACACCAGGAGAGTGCAGTGAAGAAAGAACCACATCTTATAATAACAAACATCCAAGAACTGTCACTAAAACATGAGCAACGTGAAGAACCCACACCAGGAGAGTGCAGTGAAGAAAGAACTACATCTTATAATAACAAACATCCAAGAACTGTCACTAAAACATGAGCAACGTGAAGAACCCACACCAGGAGAGTGCAGTGAAGAAAGAACCACATCTTATAATAACAAACATCCAAGAACTGTCACTAAAAACATGAGCAACGTGAAGAACCCACACCAGGAGAGTGCAGTGAAGAAAGAACTACATCTTATAATAACAAACATCCAAGAACTGTCACTAAAAACATGAGCAATGTGAAGAACCCACACCAGGAGAGTGCAGTGAAGAAAGAACTGCATCTTATAATAACAAACATCCAAGAACTGTCACTAAAACATGAGCAACGTGAAGAACCCACACCAGGAGAGTGCAGTGAAGAAAGAACTGCATCTTATAATAACAAACATCCAAGAACTGTCACTAAAAACATGAGCAACATGAAGACCCCACACCAGGAGAGTGCAGTGAAGAAAGAACTACATCTTATAATAACAAACATCCAAGAACTGTCACTAAAAACATGAGCAACATGAAGACCCCACACCAGGAGAGTGCAGTGAAGAAAGAATTACATCTTATAATAACAAACATCCAAGAACTGTCACTAAAAACATGAGCAACGTGAAGAACCCACACCAGGAGAGTGCAGTGAAGAAAGAATTACATCTTATAATAACAAACATCCAAGAACTGTCACTAAAAACATGAGCAACGTGAAGAACCCACACCAGGAGAGTGCAGTGAAGAAAGAATTACATCTTATAATAACAAACATCCAAGAACTGTCACTAAAAACATGAGCAACGTGAAGAACCCACACCAGGAGAGTGCAGTGAAGAAAGAATTACATCTTATAATAACAAACATCCAAGAACTGTCACTAAAAACATGAGCAACGTGAAGAACCCACACCAGGAGAGTGCAGTGAAGAAAGAACTACATGTTATAATAACAAACATCCAAGAACTGTCACTAAAAACATGAGCAACGTGAAGAACCCACACCAGGAGAGTGCAGTGAAGAAAGAATTACATCTTGTAATAACAGACATCCAAGAACTGTCACTAAAAACATGAGCAACGTGAAGAACCCACACCAGGAGAGTGCAGTGAAGAAAGAACTACATCTTACAATAACAAACATCCAAGAACTGTCACTAAAAACATGAGCAACGTGAAGAACCCACACCAGGAGAGTTCAGTGAAGAAAGAATTACATCTTATAATAACAAACATCCAAGAACTGTCACTAAAAATGGACAAATATGAAAACAAAATGGATATTATCAAACAAGAATGCAGTAAACAACTGGAACATCTTAATAGAATATTAAAAAAAACAATATGAACAGATTCTTGCCTTAGAGGAAACAGTGACTGGCCTAGATACTAGAGTGACAGAAAATGAACATCAACATTTATTTCTTCTGAAACAAAACACCAGGCTGATTGAGGAAACTGGAAGACCTTGAAAGTAGATGAAGGAGGTATAACATTAGAATATATGGAATTCCTGAGAAAGAAGAGGGTGCTAACTTGATTCATTTCCTCAATAAGTGGTTTTCATCAGCACTAAACATGCATGAATCCCTCTCTTTTGGAATTGAAAGGGCTCATCAGTCCCTGGCAAATCCAGCTTCATCCCAGAGTTCATCTAACCCCAGGTCTATAATAGTTAGATTTCTTTTCTCACAAGACAAGGACTTAGTGCTGAAATCAGCTTGGGTTAATTCCCCTATCAAGATGGGTGAAAAAATTATTCATTTTGACAATGACTACACCTCTACAGTCATAACCAGAAGAAAGGAGTGTGTTCCTCTAATTAAGTCCTTGAAAAAAGCCAATATTAAAGCTCAAATTCTTTTTCCTGCAAGAATAAAAATCACCTTGCCAGAAGGAGTGAAGATCTTTGATTCCCTACAAGAAACAGTAGAATTTAACCAAAAGAAGAAAATACTGTCAGACATAGACGAAATGGAATGGCCTTCCCAGAGTTTGAAGAGACAGGCAACAAAAAATGGATGGTCTGTGAAGGAAGGAGCAAACAAAACTAAGAAACTAAAGGACAAATTAATAAATTCCTTCTGATTTTGTTTTATGAATCATAATATATTTGATTCTGGAAAGTCTCTATGCTGCAAGGTAATGTGAATCATTTTTATTATTAACTCTCTTTTCTTTTCTATATCTACTTCTTCTAATTACATACAGGACTAAGTATTTAAATAACATTCTCTCTCTCTCTTCTTTTTTCCTGTTCTTTTTTGTTACCAATGTTCCTTTTCTCTCTTTTCCCTATTATAAGAACTTTACATACTTTTCCCTTTTAAATAACTACAAATTATGTATGTCTTCTAATTCTTCAGTAATAGTATAATTTGATTTAATACCAAAGTGCATTTTTTTCTAGTGGGTCAGTGGTGGGGTAACAAGGTGTTTCTCGTTAGTGTTTCTAACTAGATGTTTTAGACTCTTTGTTTAGATACGTTTAAACATCAATGGTGTTTTATAGATAGTTAAATATAAGTTATAGATATACTAGGTTCCTTTTTTTTCTCTCTCTGGCCTGGTTAACTGGTGGGTAAATGATTGAAATGTTATAATATGATTTCTGATTTGAGGCAGCTGTTGTTACTTCTAAATAGCTGTTCTATATGAAAGGGTTAATTTTTTCATGATGTTGATGTTTTGTGAGAAAAGTGGTGGTCTGTGTTACTGTTCTCATTGTGGAGATTCATGACATGCACTGACAAGGCAGCTTGAGTGTTTTTTTTTTTTTTTTGCTTTCTGTAAACTCCAAAAGCTTCAAGATTTGAATTTCCTGCTGAAAATGCTTTTTTCATCATTAGAGACAACTTCTGTTGTGCATGAGCCTATTTAGATACTTTTTAACAAGTTTATGAAGCTGCAGCTTGAGGAAACAACAATGATGACATCATTTGACCTTTTGAACTTATTCAATGTTGTACTTAGAATTCTTTTCTCTTAAAATTCTGTTATCCTTCACTAGATACTTTAAATGGTAAATAATTAGCTTTGATAAAAGTATTTAACTCCTTTGAAAATGTTTATGTTCTCTTATAGATGCATACATTCTGCAGATTCAATGACACTATTAGTAACTAAATGACATCAAGTGAACTAGGAGCTGCATTAGAAAACTCATTACACATATTAACATCAGACTTATGTTATATAACTAAACCTTTAGTAACTAAACAGGTGGTTGTGAGGCCCCCCTTTTTTTTCTCTCTCACTCTCCCCCCTTCCTGATGAAAGATGTCAACATAGATATTGTTAATGCATATCAGTAATATATGTATAATTGCAAAATATAATAGTTATGTTGTAATAAGTGTCTTATATATATATATATATATATATATATATATATATATATATATATATATTCAACATATGTTTACATGAAAAATGTTAGATAGATGACTAACAAAATGGTTAAATTATCTGATGTTTCTTGAAAAGTCTTGGAAATAATGACAACCTTCTTAACCTTCAGCTTCTAATGTTTATACATACTTTGATCTGATGTGTATTTCTGGCATATCTACGTATTAGAGGTGCTATTATCATATGTGACATTCATATAGCTTCAGATATATTGGACACTCTCATTCTAATGTATATTTTATGGATTCAGATTTCTTTAGTTGCTTTCATAATGCTTTTCTTTTTTTGTTTTTATACTATGTTCTAAGCAGAGATGGATTATTTGTGCTGTTTGGTATTGGATAGGTGGTGAATGGATGGTTTAGTTAAGTTTTTAACTAAACCAGAAACTTTATGGGCCGGATTCACGAAGGCTTGCACGGAGTCTAAGAGTAGTGTAAGACTCCATGCAGCCTTCGCGATCCAGGAACAGCCCAAAGTCCATGTAAGAGACAAGCTAAAACGTCTCTTACACGGAGTGGGCATGGATAAGCTAATCACCTCACTTGCAGCCGAATAGCATGCAAATGAGGATGATTAGCAATCCAGGAAGCCCAGAACAGCCCATGTAAGAGCCATTTTAGCTGCAGAAATGTACTCAGTTGACAACTGAGTACGTTTCTGCAAAAACTGCAATGAAGCCATGTCAGCTCCAAATAAAGGGTGCATATGTGTCAGGCAGCATGCCAATGGCCAAATATGTACCCATTGGCAAAGTAACCTGATGCAAATATAATAAAAATATAATTTTTTTTTTCGACGATTGACGATGTTTAAACCCAGCGCAGCCCCGCGCAAATGGGCTGCACTGTATAAAACATAAAAACGAAGGTTATAAACCCACAAATGTGGGTTTTATGCAATACATGGAATGTCAATGCAGGGACCAGCACACCAAAACCAACATGGCCACCGTGTAGTGGTTGCTAAGGAGGGAAGCTGAGTCTAAGACATGTAACTAAGCATTAGTAGGCAATTTGATGCAAATGAGTGTTAGGATACTGAATTCCACTGTCACATAGCAAATGAGCACAGTCTGAGTAGTGTAAGAGTTACAGAAGGGGGGAGGAACAGAGTAGGAGATAGGTGACATCACAGGGGGGAATGGTAGAAAGAAATGCAGTTCATTGGAGGTCAGAGTTACATGACAGATGTCAGACAGATATCATGGAAAGATGTGTGCCACTAGATAAGCATGAGAAAGTTAAGAAATGGAATGTGTACACTGTTGCCTACACCGAAGTTTCTTGCTGGGCGTGCATGCGCACGTGTGCGCACCATGAAGCGCGAGTAAGGCAGTGTGCGTGCGTGTAAGGCAGATTGAGCATGTGGGAGCGTGTTGGGAGATGTTTAACACTGTTTGCGCGGGTGTGCACGCGTTTTAATCCGAATAAGCAGATTCTGAACCGTGTAAGCATGTGTGCGCACGTGTAAGCCACTGTGAGCGTGTTTCTGCTGGTTTGCATACGGCTCCTCCCTGAGGAAACAGAAAGGAAAAAGGAAGCAACAGATTTAGTAGGAAGCTAGCAGGGAATACTGCTGGAGCTAGCAGGTGAAAACAATTAGAAGCAGGCAATTACACAGGCAGAATAGTAGCCCAGCCCAGCACTTAAAACTCTGCAAACAGCAGTGCAGGATTTTTCTCTCAAGAGACACTGCAAGACAGGAGTAAGCTATTAGAAGTGAAAACTGAAAAAGCTGAACTCGGAGCAGAAATGTTAGGGGCTGCCATAGCTGTCATAATGAGACATAGGCGACTTGCTGAGGGTGGTGACAATGCAGATGGTGCCAGACAACCCACAGTGAGGAGACGGAGAAGAGTGTACAGGCCCAGGGTCACCTACCATGGGTTACATGAGCTGGAGATAGTAGAGCACTATAGAGTGGACAGAGACCTCTGGCAGCAAATAGTGGAGCTGTGCAGGCCACGCCTCACACACAGAACCAACAGAGGGGAACCCATCCCAGTGGAAACCAAGGTATGTGTTGGTCTAAGAATACTAGCAACAGGTACCTTCCAGAGACCAACTGGTGATATGATGGGGATATCACAGGCATCAGCCTCCAGGGTACTGCACCAGTTCCTGGATGCCATGTCAGCACATGTCAGTGATCATGTATATTTCCCCAATGCCCGTGAGGTATTGGCCAGCAATATGCGCCTCTTCCAGCAAATAGCGGAATACCCTGAGGTAGTGGGTGCAATAGACTGCACGCACATACACATCAAAGCACCAGCCGGTGAGCGGGGTAGGGCATACATCAACCGCAAGGGCTTCCCCTCCATCAACTGCCAGGTCATGTGTGATGCCCAGGGCATAATAATGAATGTGTGTGCTGGCTGTCCTGGGAGCTACCATGATTCCCACATCTGGCATTTGACGCAGCTGTACCAGACATTTGCCAATGGGGACATCCTGCACGGACACCTAGTGGGGGATGCAGGTTATGCACTGGAGCCATGGCTGATGACACCCATCAGAAATGCACACACACCTGAACAGGAACGCCATAATGAGGCACACGCACAAACACGTAATGTAATAGAGCGTGTGTTTGGGCTGCTCAAGTCACGGTTCCGGTGTCTGGACACATCTGGTGGAGCCTTGCAGTACACACCAACTACATGTACCCAAATTGTCATGGTATGTGCTATGCTACATAATATGATCTTGTGAAAACAGCTGCAGCAGGACGAGCATAGGGCCGGGCCAAACAGCCCCCCACCATTGCCAAGGCCATCCCAGGCAGAGCGTGACTCGGAGGAGGAACAACCTGAGCCTGCCCCAGTAGGCAGAATGAGGCGTGCCCAGTATGCCCTGGCCTTGGCAAAGAGGCAACGCATAGCACATACACTGGCTCAGTAGGAACCCTGGGAATTATACCCCCTCTGACTCACTCAAATAATAACATGGATGCCTACAATGACATGACCTGCTCACAAACATGTACAGGGAAGTGTAGTATGCGCATCCGACAGAGGCAGCCCTGCAGCACCCCCTTTGGCATGAATGCCATGTGTTAAGTAATGTAACACCATGTACTATATGCACACCTGAGGACCCTGACTAACATCCCACCCTCACCAAGCATCATGCCACAATATGACAATGAGATGATCAAGTGTAATAATTGACTGAAGTATTGCAGTTAGTCAAAGGGGATCCAATGTGTGCCAGTCTGGGATGACATGCTGAGCATGACATGATGCTCCACCTGCTAGGACTGGCATGCACCTATCAGTGCAGGCCATATGGATACTGGCAAAGGCTGTTGTTACCCACAGTGTGCCCTGAATAGGTAAGGCTCAAAACACAAACCTATCTCCATAGGTATCAGAAGGGATAAGAATAAGATAAGGGATAAGTCGAAACAGCAAGATGCATTCAGTCTAAACTCACCCAGTATGGAGAATGTTGATATCTGTGCTGTAACAGAAAACTGAGTCAAGGCTCACAACAGCACCCTAACACTACCAGGTTACACCTCATACTGTGCTGTACAGACTCAAAACATGGAACAAGCTACAAAAGGAAGGTGACTAGCAGGAATTGTCAAGGATAACCACACCCCCATGTTGGTACCACAACAAGAAGCAGCATGGACTAGCCATGGTCAAGTAACAGTGGCTAAAACTGCCCCCCAGTTTATAGCCTGCTACAGACTACTGTCCCAACACCAGGAACTGCACCTGGCCTATGCTGGAATACATGAATATATCAAGTCCTCCAAACCACATTATATTGGGTGACTGAAAATACCGAGACATAGACTGGGAGCATTATACTAGCTCCAACAGTGTAGGACAAAAGTTCATAGAATCCATAAACCAAAAGGCCCAGGAACAACGTACCACTCCCACAAGAGGGGTAAGCATACTGGATGTGATAATCAGCAACATGGGTACTGGATGGCAAGACGAGAAGTGTATTGCTCACTGGTAAAACCAGACCATAGAGTAATCACACTGGATATACAAATCCTGACCACAGTCCCTGGCCAGAAAACCACAGTGGAAAACATGTGTAAAGCAATATTTGCACTCCTCCAAACTGATGTGGAATCCATTAAAGGTCCTGTGCAGGTGCAAAATATGGGCCACACCTCAGAACCTGTAATACAGCCATTCCATGAACACTGCCAGGAATGCTTGGATTATGCAATCCTAAATTAAAACAAGACACAATGCCATACACGCAGGCATCTGGCATGGTGGACACCAGCCATAACCAAACCATGCAAGAGAATGAGGAAGCTACTACATGATAGAGCAAACATAAACAATGAAGTAATCACTGATCAGTAGTATGGCAATAAAATATGTCCACACATACAATCCACTAAGGCCAGCCACAACAAGTTGAATCTGTGAATCCTGAGGCAATGTTACACCTGCCCCAAGTACACAGACAACCCTCAACTCCACCCAAGAAATACAAATATATGTGAGAGATGCAACCATCTATCCAAACTGGAGGCTCAGCTCCCTCAACCCAGTACTCCCAAAACTAGTCAGGAGGAGAAGGTAACCACACACACCACAAACACAGTCCCACATAGACCTAAAAACATTCCCGGAGGCACAAATTACAAATACAGCACACCAACAGAGGCCTCTAAAGCAGACACCCAATCAAACAACCTCCAAACATAGCACATGCAACACATAGTACACAAAGCTGGTGTGCCAAACAGTCGCAGGCCAGAAGGAGAAACAACATGCCTGATACTGTTGTAACAGGTGACTCCATAGTCAGACACACTGCTGTCCCGCACACCAGACTGAACAAGGGAAAGGGTACAGTGAGCTGCCTGTAGGCTGCCACACTACGCCACATAACAGAAGTATGCAGGTCACTCCAAAGCAAGTAGAAATATGATGCAGTCATAGTCCATGCTGGTGTGAATGACCTGAGATGTACCTCCCTAGACTACATGAAAAGAGACATAGATGAGCTCTCTGATTATGTAGTCCAGGCCAGTATGACACTCACCGTTTGTCGCATCCTACCCTTACCAAGAATAATGCCACAGTACAAACACGGAATGATCCGTCATAGCAAGTGGCACACTTACTGGTGTCATTCCAAGGGGATCCTATGTCTGTCTGCTTGGGATGTCATGTTTGACAAGCCACGCAGCTGTTCTTGGGATGGCTTGCACCTGTTACCCCTGGGTGTCTGGATATTGGATAAGGCCTTTGCCACCTCCATAGAGCCTTTTGTAGGCAAGGCTGAAAAGACTAACCCACCACCCTAGAAAACATAAGTGGAAAGAAACATAAGGGTAATGCTGACCAATGCCAGATGTGTAAACCCCAATATGCATGCTCCCAAGGCCATCCCCAGTATGGAGAACATTGATGTCTGTGCAGTGACAGAAACCTGCTGCAAGTCTCCTGACAGCACACCAGCACTACCAGGTTATACCACATATCATGTGTCATGGCCCCAAAACCTGGAACAAAACTTAAAGGAGGGTGAGTATCCATATTCAGCACAGACACCCATACGTCCAGGTAACTAACAATGTACAAGGCATTGGAGTCCACCCATGTGCAACTAACTGTAGACAAGACTGCTGTACAGTCTGTAGCATGCTACAGACCACACTCTCACACACAGGAACCCCACCCAGCCGTCCTGAAGACACTGGACAGTATGAATGTCCCACCAAATACCAAACAAGGTACCACAAATTACCACATAGGTGGTAAACCATTATGTATGGAAGGAGTAATCAGGGACCTAGGGACACAAGTGGACAGTAACCTGTTATGTGACACTCACATTGCCAATGTGGCTAGGAAGACTGTCTACATTTGACACCGTATCAGGAAAGGATTCACATCTATGTCAACAGAGGTCATTGTGCCCCTATACTGTTCTCTTATCACACCCATAATCTAGTACAATGCCTCATATGGGATGTACCTTACCTGACACCTGCAGCAGTTAGAAAGACCTCAAAGGTACCTCACCAAGAGGATAAAGGGTCTCAAATACATGTCATATGCTGCCTGGCTGTAGACACCCCAGCTGAATGCAGTCACATACTGCCTACACAGAGGCATTGCATGCCTGTTGTAGAAGGCCATGCCCAACACAGGAGTAATGGACATGCTCAACCCCAGAAAACTCAAAGCCATTGGAGCTGTGAGAGAGAGAGATGTCAACCTCAACAAATAATGAAATAGGATGTGCTGGGGGGACAGATACATAATCCAGAGGCTCCCCACACCCTGGACCAGAATCCCACTCCATGTTAGGCAGAGCCCCTCACTGACACTCTTCAACAGGAATCTTGCCAAGTGGATGGATGATTGTAGAGTTACACTGGGGGTCTTCACTGTGTCATGTCCAGACAGACGCACAGCAAAGCAAATCATAAATGGCCATAATATTTACATAGCAAGGGGTGGCAAAAGCCACACACACTCTGGCTAGGCTAACAAATGCTCTAGGGTGGATAGCCTAGTATGAACTTATGAACCTATGAAGATACAAATTGTACAGGACACTAAGGATAATCCCAAGGCTTTCAAAACTGATGGTAGGAACCATGTTGGGAATTCACGGATATGCTCTGAATCACACAAATATCACAAACACACACACATATTGCCAACATACACCCTGACAGGTGCAGTGCAACCCCCATCCCAGAATGCAGAATATCTATCCCAGCAGACTGCTGGCCCCCTGACATTGCAGATGCTGAGGTAACAGCCAGCATCTACAAAGCAAAACACACAGCAGCAATGTTATGAGATGGTGTCCTGGGCTGAGTGCAACATGGACTCCAAGATGAATGGAATGCCAAATCACACTACTGCTCAATGTCAGCTTTACCACAGAATATGTACCCAAAGAGCAGTGTACAACAACAGTGGTCCTTCTCAACAAAGGTGTTGCCTGAATGGATACTGAAAACTACTACCCCAGAATCCTGAGAAGCTTGGTCTGCACAGCTATGGAAAGGATCAGCATGTACCACAGACATAAAGATATTGGGGACCTACTGACACCAGACCCTACCCAGTGTGGCTTTCATAAGTGCAGATCCTGCCCCTAAACATGTTTGACTCAATTGAAACAGTCATTAAGGTCATTGATGAGGGCAATGTGGTCCACACAGCGTAGCTGGACCTTGCAAAGGCTTCTATACAATACCCTACGTGTTCATTATAGATAAGCTCACCAGCTTAAATATAAACCCCTATGTCAGTAGAGGGGTTGCAAACCAGACCAAGGACAGAACAGACATGGGCAGACATGCTGCAGCCATGTCAGACTACAAACCAGATATAACTGGCATCCCACAAGGTTTGGTCCTGGGATCTCCCTCGTCTGGTATATATGTCCCATAGGTACAGGCAAACATGGAAGGACTGTGTCTGAACATGTTTGCAGAGGACTACAAACTGCTCACCATATATGATCCACCAGCTGACACAAGCATCCCACAAAAGGGCCACATAGAAACAGACAACTGGTGCCATAGCCACGTCAGCAAGCTAATTGCAGAAAAGTGTATAGTCAACCCCCGTAGATATACAGTAAGTGCCCACCAATTACCACATAGGTGTTAACCCATTATGTAGTTAACATGTAATGAGAGACCTGGGGACACAAGGTGATAGATATCCTGCATTGGACAAACATGTGCTGTAGTGTTTACAGAAACATACCATATACCCACCTAATCATGAAGGTTGCCAGATCTAGATAAGGGGAGGTCATTGTGGCTCTGCAGTCATCCTCCATCAGCGGTACAATTGACTACAATAGCCCATGTGGGATGTACCTCAGAAGACACCTCCATCAACCGTAAAGTCCCCAACAGTACCTCACCAGGAGTATCAAAGAGCTTGCACAGATGCCATGTGTTGCCTGTGTTGCTGGTATCAATAAACATGCTGCACCTTGTACAATCTGAGTGGCAGTGAGATATGCACATGAGAGACCTGAACCCCAGCACTGACTTACATAGGACAAGCTGTACTGCATGATCCATAACACAGAAGCCACCCCCACCCATGAGTGAACTCCCAGTACAGGCTACCCATAGAGTCACTTATCAATTTTCCTCAACAGGAATCTTGATGAGTAGATGGGAGATGGTAGCTTTATCCTGGGTATCACTGTCATGTCACAGGTAGACAGAGGCACAGTATACTAACCATGACATATGTCATGGCAAACTCCACTTACAATGTGTGTTGAAGGACAAACACACTCTCCAACTAGCATTAGACATGGACTAGGGCACATCGCTAGTGTTTGCAAATGTACACTTATGTTGTGGAATACACTACCAATGTTGGACAAGCCTGGTTTAAGTAGTTCATATCTGAACAGAATGCAACATGGTCAGATGTACACAACTGGCCCCTAACCAGGCTGTTGTGCTCACTATCGAAATGTAAAGCAGTGATAGCACTAAAGCCCAGGATACTGTCCACCACAGTCAAAGTACTACCAGTACACTATACAGTACTACAGTGTTAGGTCAGTGTGAAAGGATGTTGACAACTGTATGCAAAGTATCCCATGCAAACACTGCAGGCACAGTATAATCCTGTTGTGTTCACACACAAAGCAGTTGTACAGTAACTACACAACATGACACACAACACACAACCATAAACGGGTGATATTTGTTGAAGTTCACACTCATCCACAAATGTGGTGGGCTGCAGAGTTCAACATATGGAATGCTCACACTGGGCATGCTCACACACTTTGATAAATGAGACATATGTCAGACAACATGCCATGGGAAGGCTGAACTGGGCATGCTCACACACTTAGGCCAAATCTCAGTTTAGCAGTTGGACACACATATCTGGTATTTTTACGTGTTATTCCAGGAACCAACCACATTACAGCAGTCTGCCCAGTGCACACAGTTAAATGACTACAGAGACATATGTCATATAGTGGATCCCTCCCATATGCAAACATCTTCCACAGATGCACAAGTTGTTCATACAAACAGGGAATGCTATGGCAATAAAGATGTGCAAACAGTCTATCAGCAACAAATAATGTGCATTTGACAATTAAACATATGGGTGTAGAGGTCAACACTAGGCTGTTTGCCCTAGGGAATGACAGCTTAGCCAGAGTGTGCTTGGCGTCTGCCTCCCCACAGGATGCACATTCCCGTTTCTAAACACCAATGATGTCAGCACCCTATAAGTACAGCAGGAGAAAAAAAAACTCCCAGTAACGTGAATAGCGCGCTCCGCTAATGCGTTTGTCATAACATAGTTAGGTAGGGGTTTGAATCCTGCAAATGCTCAGTGTGTGTGAGTGGGGTTGGTGGATGTGTAAGTCTGTGGGAGAAAAATGTCCCTTTTGGCAACTAGGAAAACACACTACAGGATGCACATTCCCCTTTCTAAACACAGATGATGTCAGCACTCTATAAGTATAGCAGGAGAAAGAAAACCTCCCAGTAATGCGAATAGCGTGCTCTGCTAATGCATCCGTCTCAAGTGTCATAACATAATTAGGTAGGGGTTTGAATCCTGCAAGTGTGTGTGTTTGTCTGAGGGGGATTCGTGTGTGTGTGAGGAAAATGTCCCTTTTGGCAACTAGGAGAACAGACTACAGGATGCACATTCCCCTTTCTAAACACCGATGATGTCAGCACTCTGTAAGTATAGCAGGAGAAGGGAAACCTCCCAGTAATGCAAATAGCGTGCTCTGCTAATGCATCCGTCTCAAGTGTCATAACATAGTTAGGTAGGGGTTTGAATCCTGCAAATGACAAGTGTGTGTTTGTCTGAGGGGGATTTGTGTGTGAGGGAAATGTCCCTTTTGGCAACTAGGAGAACAGACTACAGGATGCACATTCCCCTTTCTAAACACCAATGATGTCAGCACTCTATAAGTATAGCAGGATAAGAGAAACCTCCCAGTAATGCGAATAGCGCGCGCTCTGCTAATGCATCCGTCTCAAGTGTCATAACATAGTCAGGAGTTTGAATCCTGCAAGTGTGTGTGTTTGTCAGAGGGGGATTTGTGTGTGTGCAATTTTGTGTGAGGGAAATGTCCCTTTTGGCAACTAGGAGAACAGACTACAGGATGCACATTCCCCTTTCTAAACACCGATGATGTCAGCACTCTATAAGTATAGCAGGAGTAAAAAAACCTCCTAATAATGCGAATAGCACGCTCTGCTAATGCGTCTGTCTCAAGTGTCATAACATAGTTAGGTAGGAGTTTGAATCCTGCAAGTGTGTGAGGGAAATGTCCCTCTTGGCAACTAAGAGAACAGACTACAGGATGCACATTCCCCTTTCTAAACACCGATGATGTCAGCACTCTATAAGTATAGCAGGAGAAAGGAAACCCCCCAGTAATGCGAATAGCACGCTCTGCTAATGCATCCGTCTCAAGTGTCATAACATAGTTAGGTAGGGGTTTGAATCCTGCAAGTGTGTGTGTTTGGCTGAGGGGGGTTAGTGTGTGTGAGGGAAATGTCCCTTTTGGCAACTAGGAGAACAGACTACAGGATGCACATTTCCCTTTCTAAACACTGTTCAGCTGAAGGCCATGGCTCTGGCACAAGTTGTCTGTTTCTATGATGCCCCTTTGGAAGATGCTTGTGTCGGCTGGAGAGTCGATTATGATGGCCAGTTCGCAGTCATCTGCATATTTGGTCAGCCACAGTCCATCCGTGTTGGCCTGTACCTCCAATAAATATATACCAAACAAGAGAGGTCCCAGGACTGAGCCTTGTGGGACACAACTCGTAACTGGTTTGGAGTCTGGCATGGCTCCAGCAATTCTAACCATGTGGGTTCTGTCCTTGAGCCACTGTGCAATCCATCTAGTGACATAGGGACTTATATTTAAGCTGGTGAGCTTCTCTAGAATGCCCAAGTGGGGTATTGTTGTGAAGGCTTTTGCGAGGTCCAGGTAGGCTGTGTGAACCACCTTCCCCTCGTCAATGGCCTTGGTGACTGTTTCAAAGAAATCAACCAGGTTATACCTGGTAGTGCTGGTGTGCTCTCAGTAGCCCTGAACCAGGCATCTGTTACTGCACAGATATCGATGTTCTCCATGCCAAGGAGAGTTTCGGGTGCATGCATCTGGAGGTTTAGACTTCTGGCATTGGGTAGCATTACTCTTAGTTTCTTATCCCTTGTGATAACTATGAAGGTGGGTTTGTCATTTGAGCCTTGCCTAACATAGGCACTATGGAGATAGCAAGAGCCTTTGCCAATATCTGAAAGCCCAGGGGTGACAGGTGCAGGCCATCCCTAGCGAAGCACGTAGTTCAACAGAAGATGAATATGTGAAGGTGTAGTGCCTGTGATTAGTTAGCAGTAGCATATATGACTGCTCACGTGGACACATGCCAGGTAAGTCATATGCACTGTGTCACAGGCAATGTACATGTGAACAGGACAAACAGTGACATCCTGTCAAGTGGGACATGGACATACATATAGTAAGCTATGCAGATGGCACTAGGAGTCCACAGAAGCTCTATAACTATGCATTGCAGGTGTGATCAGTATTCCAGGGTAATTGCAAGCAAACATGCATGCAAACAAAGCTACAGTAAACAGGGCTGCATGTAGTCCATTGTACAACAAACAAGCTGTACCACTTCCAGTAGGTAATACTGCAAATATGCAGGCACTATGCACATGTACATGGAAATACACAGGTCAGATGGCTAGGGTCCAGTCTCAGCACACACAAGTGTACAGACCATGTACTGTCAGGATGTACAATAACTGGATGGAAACCCATGTGCTTATACCTGCAGTAATACACATGTCAAATAACAGACACTGAGCCTTCACTCAGTGGTTCCATACTTAGTAGGATGTATGCTACCTGGCCTGCCACCACAGTATCCCTGACATATATGGGGACTCTCCCTCCTGTGACAGTTAGTTTTGTGTGTTGGGGCTGTCTAGCATGGTATGAGATGTGAGCATGCAGTGCTAGGGTGCTCCTGTGTGTCCTGTACCAGTCGTGTAGTACTGCACACATACCAACACCCTCAAACATCTGCATTGCAGAGTCCAGTGTGGGCAACATGCCACTTGCAATTTACATGTCCATCATTGCGTATTACTACATTCATTACCTTATCCCTTGTGCTACCTATGTATGTAGCCTTCTGTTGACATCATTACCACCAGTATGCCAACATGTGCAGATGATACACTATCGTAATTACCATGGGTGTAGACAACAGTACATGACAATCACACATTTACTGCATCAGGCATGCTGTGATATACCCACAATTAATTCAGCACACAGTACTGTTAACAACATGGTACTATTACTACACATCCATGTGGTCACCCTGTGCATCAGCAACATGTTAACCTCTACCTACACAGTTACAGATTGCAGGAGGTGGCACAGTTTCATCATATGCACAGGGTGTGAACTTGGTATGCCTGAGTCAGACACTGATACCACCGATTGACATGTGTGTTGGTGAGGGACAGCAGTAGAAGGTGGGGCAATGTTGATGCAGTGTGTATGTGTATGCGGTAGCCCTAAGTGTTGTCAATTTGCATGTGTGTATGGATGCACACAGTTCCACCTCATGGCTGCCATATACTGGTGTTTGTGGACAGCCACAGACTGTACCTGCCAGGTCATACAGATCAGTGTCTCTGGCCATGGACACGGTACCTGTGCCTTGCAGGGGTGCTACGGACCGTATCCAGTACCAACCCAGACTGGGTACTGTCATCAGAAGCAGGTGTTCGTTGACTGGACACAGATCCCTGTCGTGCCTGGCCAGAGCCACGTGCACATGGTCTCCTGGGGCAGTCTGATGACAGCACAGACCCAGCATTGCTGGGGCTGCTGCTGGCACTACGGGGCGGCCGCGGCCCTGTTGTCATCTGCGATGACTGCCAGCTGCTGCTGTTGCTGGCATACGGCCACGTCGACACCTCAACCGCCCACCATCGCCCTGGCTCATGGACATGTAGTTGTGGAATCGGTCTAATATGTCCTCACAACGTCTGCCTATGACATCGGTGAAATCACGGATGGCAGCCGCAATGTCATGCATACTGTCAGTCATGGCTGTGCGACATGCTGTCAGCTCCCTCAGACCCTGTCTGGTGTACCGTTCCATACATGACTGTGCCTGCATGACAGCCCAAAACATAGCTGAAGTTGTAAGACCTCTGTGTGCATGCCTGACAGGGGCAGTACGCCCACAGATGCTCCCACGAGAACCCCTGGACATCTGTCTGTGTGGTACCATCTCTGGGCCATGCCCATGGCTGCTGTGTGGGGAGGCATGTGCCACAGATACCACATTACCCTGGTCAATGCCCACTGTATGCTGTCCATCACCTAGGGACATTGGTGACAAAGGGTGTATTGGCAGGATAACTGTGCGCATTGATGGGGTCAACAGCTGTGTACTGTCAATCGGCTGACCAATGGCGGACCCTGGCATACCTTCCTGTGCCATTACACAGATGTCATCATTATCAGTACCCACGGCACCTGATTCAGGTTCCCTGCTACATGACACCAGAGCAGCACCAGAACCTGTGGGAGGGAAACAGGAAACACAGTTTACAATGTCTACACATTACCAGTGATGCACACATGCACACATGCACACGTGCACAGGTGCACACATGCACAGGTGCACACATGCACACGTGCACACATGCACAGGTGCACACATGCACACATGCACGCATGCACACATGCACAGGTGCACACATGCACACATGCACATGTACACATGCACACATGCACACATGTACACATGCACACATGCACACGTGCACACATGCACACGTGCACACATGCACACATGCACACATGCACACATGTACACATGCACACATGCACACGTGCACACATGCACACATGCACACATGCACACAGTTTCACACAGTTGTACAGTACTCAGTATGTGTGATATCAACAAACAGACACAGTCACACCTACATGCATACAAAGAGCACTACTAAGTGAGACAAATAGTACTATTACTATCAAAACTATTACAGGAATTGTTAATACACACTCACCAGCATGGATAGGCTGCATTGCTGTTATACCAGAGGGACCTGCAGATGTGAAGAAATTAATGTCAGTGGGCACAGCTGTGCCATTGTTACTGAGTATGATACAGGTCAGTAGTACAACAGTCGCCTTTCACAGGTCAGCTGCTAATATTGAGGATATCACACTTGCACATTAAATACTATGGTGACAGCTACAAATCAAGGACACACCTCACACATGCATTAACTACCAGTGTACAAAACAGTCAACTATACATATGGCATATTACCTGCACGTTCACTGTCTTGCTGCTGCGTGGCTCCAGCCTCCATCATGATGCATGTCTGCTGCTGTTGTTTTTGCTGGTGGACTGGAGCCACTACACTCATGAGTAGTCCCTCCAGTCTGGTGAGTGGGGGATGTGTAGCCACCCCACCACCTGTGGCGACCTGTTGCCTGTGGATATCCGATGCACGCTGACGGACATGTCTGATTAAATCACTGCAGTGATGTCGTACCTGCTCATATGTCCTATTATGCATGCCTATGTCATTTACCCGATGGACAAGGTCTTGCCACAGTGCAGCCCTCTCCTGCTGATTCTGGCTGGTGCGGGAAAGAGTATTGCATAATCCCACACCAGGCTCTGGTGTATCTCCTCATCCTCAGCTGTGGAGTAAGTGGGATTCCGCGGGTGGGCCATGTACCTGAGAAAGAAAATAACCTGATATCAGCAATATATGTCAGCAGAATTTGGCACACATACTACACATGCTACTGGACTGTTATGATACAACATATCTCACATATATAGCATCTGTCTGTCTATTGGTGGATACACATGTAAATGGCCAGGTATCAGTGCTCAGCCAGCAACTGTGCAACAGTACCTGGCACACTCCATACGACATACTACCAAACCCCAGCAGTCAGAACATGATTCAGGTCAAGAGCACCTCCTCACTCTGGGGGTTTGTATCTAGGTACTGTATGGCCTACATCATCAACTACTGTGAGCTGACCACACACTGATTGCCCTGGATATACATATCCCACCTCCACCACCAGCACAAACGACTATAGTGAATAACATTACAGATGCAAACTTTACACTTTGTAAAAGTGACATGGTATCCTTTCAGCCCACTGGGCCAGTGGCAGATACAACCCACAATGCTGACCCCTACACAAGTGCTTTCTACAGACATCTCCAAGAATGCATGGATCATGCAATCCCATATATGTCCAAGACACTCTCCACATAGGGACAGAATCCTGTCTGGTGGAACCCAGCCATAGACATATTGTATTACAGAAGATGGAAGCTACTGCAAGACAGAGCATAATTCCATAAAGGGAGGGCATGTCTGAGCAGCACTAGTAAGGATCTATTTTCCATCATACAAACATCCATGGGTAACTTTGAGAGGGAAATCAAGAGGGACACTACAGATAACCAGAAGGCCTTCTTCAGTTATGTTAGCAACCTGGTCAGGATCCATCCTCTATGCCCATAGTTAGTACACAACAACAAATATTTCACTGACACCACAGATATTGACAACATTGTGGCAGACAGGTTCAGTGCAGGTGTGACCCAGCCCTCTCCCCCAAAATAAGACATAGTTATCCCAGCTGACTATAACCTCCCTGTCATCACAGATGTCCAGGTGAGAGCCACCCTCAGGACAGCAGAATACACAACATGAATGGGACCTGATGGTATCCCCAGTTGCATGCTACATAAACTCTGACAGGAGCTAAACACTCATATAAAAGTGCTATGTAACACTAGCCTGACTACAGGATATGTACCTGTACACTGGCGCACAGCAGCAGTGGTTCCACTCCACGAAGGAGGCACCTCAACATACCAATACAATACAACACAATACATTACATTACAATACAATACTATACAATATGCTATTGCCCCTGGGACTACAGCTGCGTACTGTTATGCTACCCTGACCATTGTGACACATGTGTTGTGATGGTACCTGCTGCTTTCACACAGTTACACAGGGTGACTCATATGGCATATTACCTATCTGACTAACATTCAGCAGGGGTATGTGTGACATGTACTCATGGGGAGTCTTGCTTCTTAACACTGTGTGGTTTATTGCAGGGTATGTCTTATCTGTGGGTAGGAACTTTTACCTCCACATGTGCACTCTATTGCAGTGGCACGGACGACACACAGCAGTCATTTAGGTTGTGGATGGTGTGAGGTGTTACTATGGTTGTTGGACATCTGTCATGAGTGTGACTTACATATGTAAATCCGGGAGTGGTAACCTCTATGTGGGTAGTATATGTGTACTCTGTAGTGTTGTCAGTCACTGTGCATTGGCAATGTGTTTGAGTGCATTGTCACAGTGTTGTACATACCACTGTGTCCTTCTCCATATCTGTAGCTGTCATGTGAGGTCCATACCATGGCATCCATTATGTGGTGTGGAGGGGTACACCGACCTACATGTCCATAGCTGACACACCATGTTCGCTGACACATACCATGTGCAGGTATTCCAGGGATAGTGTGCCACTGTGAATATCATTGGGGCCACTATTGTACACATTTATGACCCTGTTCACCCCTGACACATGCAGTGGTGGGCAGCCAATCACATATATGGTGGTTACTGGTGTAGGTGATTTGGAATGTGGTATGGTACTCCGGTTTTGACACTGGTGTTCACTCCATGCCTTTGTCACCAGGCACCTGTTGCAATACATCTGTACACATGTGCCTCACTCAGAATTTATATACATCTCTCTCTCTCTCTTTAGATATATATATATATATATATATATATATATATATATATATATATATATATGTATATAGATATATCTATATGTATATATATATATATATATATATATATATATATATATATATATATATATATATGTCTGTATACATATACACATATATATATTGATGTACATATATTGCTATAGATGTGGAGGGGGACACAGAGGGGTGAGAGTGACAGAGGGGTGGGACAGGGTGTTTTGGAGGTCGTCATATACAGTCATACCTGTAGATAGTCAGATCAGTCTGTCTATGTATATGTATCTACATATATCTATATCTGTATGTGTGCATTACATATATATGTTTGTACAATATTCTATCTACATCTGTCTATGTATTCCTACATCTCTCTCTCTATGTATGTATACATATATGCATGTCTTATATATATATATATATATATATATATATATATATATATATATATATATATATATATATATATACACATACATATGTTGACATACATACGTATCCATATGATAGACAGGTATATCAACATGTTTGTCTACCATACTGTATACACACACTAACATACTGCTAAACATACATAACTGTGAAACCTACTTTGTACATGGCACTACAACCTACAATCAACCAACATTGATATGTGCACATAGATGCTCTCACATACAAATGTATGTACAGCCTTCACTGATAGTTGCTGCATGTCCCCTGCCCTTTACACATCTTCATATACATATGGATACAGACCAATGACACATATGGAGGGTTCACAGTATGTAGACCTTTATAGTATTACTTTACATTACCTGTGTTTGTCACAGCTGCTTGTGTTGCCGTCTGGTTCTCTGTCCTGCTGCTCCACTTCCCAGTTGTCAGCTTAGAGGTGGCTGTTGCTGAACAATTTGTATGTGTCTGCTTAATTGCAATTTTCTCTGTCTCTGTCTCTCTCTCTCTCTCTCTCTCTCTGTCTGTCTGTCTCTCACGTCCTTCTCAGGGTGCAATGAAAGTATTGCATGTGTGGACTGGGAGTACAGCATACTTTTGTAGGTATCTGCATATGCCCATGTGATGGCCTCTGCACCATTTGTTAGCCAGCATTTGCTAATTGCATGCAGCCAGTTGTGTACTGATTGCAGTTCTCACTGTGATTTCAGAACAGTGCTATTAAAAGGTATGTGAGATAGGCGTAGCCCTTTCAGATTTTAAGGGCAGGGACCATGCTGTTATGCTGTGGACAATGTTCTGTGAGTGTAAAGGTTGGTATCTCTCTCATATTTCCAGGTGTGTTGTAGATTAACATTTCTCCATTCATTTCTCCAGTTTCCTGTACTAACTGTGTATGTACACTGACACCTACAACTACTACTACTGTTAATGTGTGTGTGTGTGCTTTCCTTTCACTTTTGCTTGCACTTTGTTGCTAAGGCTTCAATATTTGCCCTTTACAGTCACTACTTGTATGCCTGCTAGGTGTCCTGACTGTAGTGTGATGCTGTAGCTTTTCTATTTTCCATGTACATTCACACCTTGGAATGCTTGCTATATCTGCTAGGGTGTTACAGCATGCAGTGTGGTCTGGCCATGGTGTGGGCCTTGACATCTATTAGGGTATTTGAGTATGCTGCTGAGCAGGCCCCAGAGACTTTCAGGTTCATCTATTATCTGCCTCATGGAATGGTACATATCAGTGGGGTACACCCATTAAAATGTCTGGTATGCTGCAGTTGTGACTGTGGGTTAGCATGAGCATATGTATTACTACACCTTTTCTGCCATGCAAGTGGTGAATACTTTCAGGACTCCATAGTTACCATTGCATGTGTTACACCTTTCTGCCTACTGTTTGTACATTTCACATGGAGTCTGTGGGGCACCCCTGTAAGTCATTCACTGTTGCTATGTCTAGGCTCTTAACTATTCAAATATAGTGGTGTCAGACCCGTCATGTGTACAGATATTTGCAGGTTGTCCACATTTCTGCCTCATATTTTGGTCAATATCTCATGCACACCTTTTTCTGGCAAATCACTCTGGGCTCAAGTCAGAATATGGTGACAAACATTCAAGTTTCAGACTTCATACCCTTCCAAACATCCCACAAAATGCAGACCTTGTTACTCTCTGAACTGTCTGCATTTGTTGTAACATTATTTGTAATGTGTCCCTGGTTTTGGGCCTTTGCTCCACATATTTTATTACTTGGTCCAGATGTGTTCATGTAAGAGGTTGTGGGGTATGGGCAGTGATTATCCTGCTGTGAGTATGTGTGTGGCTTGCAAGGTGCTATAGTGACATTATTACCTACTAGCTACCAACTAGCATGGCTGTTTCTGTTCACACACTACTATTATGGAAATCCACTAGTTTTGATAGTAATTCTAAATGGCATGCTTTGTGTACTACACATCTATATTCCCTTTACATTCATTCCTACTATTACATGATATATTTATTTTAGCACAATGTTCTTGTATAAGATTCATGGCTTAGTGGTAAGTCATGCAGACTACTGTTTCCTGGGTTCGGGACTGCTAGTGGGATTTTATTTTGCTTCTGAACTGACTACAAGACCTGTCAATCAAAGTGACTAAGGCACTTTTAAGCAGTTGTAACCGGGTTAGCGCTGGTTTGCGCAGAGCTCACGCATGTGCACTGGCGTTTAGCTCCGCGCACACAAGCGCACACCCGCTTACAACCGCTTAAACATGCATACTCTTGCGCACACCCACGCTATTTTCTTTGAAAGAAAAGAAAATGGGGAGACAGGAAAGGGGTGAAAAAGGGGTCAGAAAGAGGGTAAGACAGTAGGGAAACAAGCTTGGGATGTGCAGGAGGGATGTAGGTAAGGCCCATAGCTGCCCATTTCTTCATCAGCAACAGCTGTGTATATGTATGTAATTTGGTGTGACATTTGAAACCTTCCACCCCTGAGAGAGGTGTCAGGACAACAATAATACTTGTTGTACAGCCAATTGTAATTGATAGGTTCCATGTCCAGCAGACATGTGTGCGGAATGGGCAGCTATGTATGGGGCGTAATTTTTTTGTGGGTACAGAGTGCCCTTTTTTTTCAGGTGAGAGTGGTATATCAGGTGAAGGAAGTCGGTACAGCTGGGGAGGTAGGTTGGGTAGGTAAACAGACAAGACAAACAAGACGCATACAGGGGCAGTGTATGACACATGTGGGGGTTACGCAATTGACGGGGACGGAGGTTTGGATATCCAGAGCCCATGAGCCCACAGATGGCAACAGTGGAACTGATATCCCCACCCATAGGCAGTTGCCACTGTTCCTTCACTGCCCAGGACGGGGCTGTGCTGGGGGGTGTGTAGGCGGGGCAACAGGCATGCCCGTTAGTTGCGCCACCCGTGCCTTGAGCTGGTGTAGGGGCTCGAGAACAGAGTCCCGAATCTCCCTACGCACCACAGTCCGGACGCTATGGAGGGTGAGTGGTGGTTCTCCTCCGGCCACACTTGCAGAGGGGGGGTGAGCCCCATCCCCTACAGCGCTTCTACCCACAGGTGGCACAGGGCCACCGGAGGAGGGTCCGGACTCGGCACTAGTGCCAGGTGCACTCGCCAGCTGAGGTGGGAGAGGTGGGTCTGCTGGAACCCACCTTCCCTGTCGTCCTATGTTTTGCATTATGTCATGACAGTTTGGGTTAGTGACATATAATACCATTCACAATTAGTTGTAACAGCATGCATTAGTATTCCCATTAACCAAACACCCAGATATTCACACCATTGAACAGCGTGCATAACACATGCATAATTTGAACAGAAATACACAGTCCAACAACATGCAGGGTTAATTGATGGCAACTGGCCATCAGGTGTGGATGTATGAACAGGGCAGATGCATCAACGGACATGCAAATATATATGACCCAACAGGACAAATGTCCAGGGGTGTTAATTGTGATTGCACATACCATTTTCACGTGGAATGGGTTATATGTGCTTATAGGGTGGGGTAAAGAAAGTAATATTAACACCTTCGAATAACAATACATATGCTGTACATTTCTAATAGCTACAGTTATATACACACTACTGTTCTGACTACAGTTTCCTATATGATAACTATTTCAACTTGGTGATAGGACTGTTACTGCAACATCAATATACATTTTATGGTTCTTCATACACATTCATATCTAGCTTTGTTCAGCTATATCATCCTGCTACATTTGCTTTATATAGCTGTAGACAAGTGTGGATGTTTGGTATATCAGACAATCATCCTATCTGAATATTGCAGACTGAGAGCAACATATCCAGATTTTGGGATACACATTCCAGATGCAGCAACACTTTGAACAGATTTAGCTGTTTGGTTTTGAATCTCACATGCATTTCATTCTGTCTTGACTGCAGTATACTTTATTCAGGGGTTATTACTACTGTATTGCTGGATTCATGACACTTTCTCACACTCTCTCACTTGCTTTCATTTTACTATTCAGGATGGTAATTACTTCTATTCTTTATTGACATGTTTTACCTGTAGTTATTACAATCCTTTCCAGCAGTCTCACTTCTGTCATGTTTCAGTATTTCCACAGGGATATATTTCACACATGTGATTTCATCATCTTCTGCAGCTATACTTTTCAGCCTGCTGCAGGTTGTGTACTATTTTCTTACAGGTAGGGCATTTTTATTTCAGAATATATGTCAGACAGTTTCATTTTTCGGTTTAACTTACAGGCTGAAACACACTTTTGTAATCAAGCAATACTTGCATACACTTTCACACTGTTACTTGCAGATTTTATTCCTTACTGACTACACTGCACTCTTTTGCTGACTGTCATACTTTTATATTTCTTTACAGTTACTGGTAGTGGATTACTGACCTGCCTGGTGGCGCAACCGCACCAGCCTATCGCCATAGGCTCTGCGGTTCGCAGAACAGACACCTGCAGCTGTAATATAAATGAAGTAATATTGGAATACACATCTCCATAATATCAGCTAGTTTAATTTCTTACATACATAATTAAATGTTACTTACTCAGTAGTGGGGCATTGGGTGTTTGCCGGGCCTCCTGGATCCAAAGGTCCAGTTGGTCCTGCTTGCATCTCTTCAGGTCCGCATGGTGGTGATGGACCTGCTCACCAGTCCTTGGAATCCCTGTGGCACTGGTGAGATCATGAGCCAACCGGTCCCACGCCTCGGCCCTGTATGCTCCCCAGGGGACCTGGCCCTGCATGAGTTGGGCCTCATGATTATGGACTAGGAGCCAGACCATGTACCTGGACTCCTGAACACCCCACCTCTGTGCTCAAAAGCAACTACCCTCTCCTACTCCTGTCATTCTGCCTGCAGGTCAGTTCTACAATCGTTTATGCTGTGTATTCCTGACTATGGGGCTTATATAGTCCATTTTTCCCACACATATCTGTGATTGGCCATTTTGAAATTGTATCAACTTCAGTAAACCTGCATTGTCATGCTCCAGTTTGTATTCATTCCTATATATTAGCTATTATTGCATTTCTAGGTACTGCTGTCATGGCTTAGTGGTTCTGTACCTTGACTATGGTGTATGGTATCCTGGGTTCGAATCTGGCCACTGATTTTTTTATTTTTCATGACTGTCTAGACATGCTGAGAGGTGTGTCTGTGTAAAGGCAGTTTTGATACGGCTTGCTCAACGTTGCCCGTCGGTTAGCTTGTTTGCGCGATGCGCAGCTCCGCGCAAACGGGGTACGCTGCTTTAAGCCTCATTTGGCTATCGGCACACATATTACACTCAGCTCAGTTAGGGGCACATAGATTTAGCATGTTAGACCACTGCTCAGCTACGGGCACTCATTTTGCACCAGTTAAACCACTGCTCATCTACGGGCAGATGCACTCACTCTGTTAAACTATAGCTCAGCTATGAGCACATCTGGCATTTTTTATTCTTTTGTTTCATTACATTTTACATAAATTGTGGTTTTATGTGTACATATTTGTCAGGGACTTGTTTCCTGCTTATTTTGCAAAAAAAAAAAATTGGTGTTGTGGGGGCTCGAACCATGAATGCCTGCTCTTCAGCCAACATCTCTACCGCTACGCTATTGCTTCCTGGCTTATTTTGCATATTTAGTTCTTATATGCTTTCCCACTGACTGCTAACTGTAGCTGCGCTTACGGCACGCCTCTTAAACGCGCACTCACGGTTAAACATCTATACAATTTTAAAAAAATATATAACATATTCATTTATATATTTTATGTTCATAGTCTGTGGGGGCATGTGTTGTGTTGTGTTTATTCACATTTCCGTGGACTCTGTTGTGGGTGTTTACTTTGGGCACTTTTACACTTCTGGGGGCGTGTCCGCTTGCAGGGCTCGGCCTACAAACACGCCCCCTACTGTCTTACACGGACCGTGTTAGACTTAGGTGTGATTCAGCATGCTCTCATGAATATGCAAAGCATGCTGACATCACTCCGTTTAACTGCAGCCTCCGTGTAAGAGTTATAACTCTTACACTGAGGCTTCGTGAATCCTTGCCTATGTTTCATGTATGTGTTTGTAAATAGTTTGGGGTTTTTGAAAATAGTGTTTAATACACAATTTGCATCCACGATAAGTACGTTTTCAGTAGATTTCAAGTCAACACGGAAGAAAGGTCTTTCAGTTAGTAATAACATACACATTATAGTCAATGGCTTATAAATGTTTATCATTAAATATTAATGGTTTGAACAATAATGACAAAAGAGTTGGTTTGCTTAAATATATCAAAATGCATAAAGCCTAGATTATCTTTTTACAGGAAACCCATCTATTAAAAAAGATCTACAAAAATACTCATTCTGATTCATGTTTTAAGACTAAGAGAAGAGGCACTTTTATTCTATGGAAAAATACTTATACTATGCCAAGAATTATAGATACAATTTCAGATAAAGATGGGATGCTAAGCATGGTTATTTTGGAAATCAATAGGATATACTTTGATTAATACATACTGGATACCAGGACTGAGTACTAAATATGTTGACAAATATTTGGACCTGATTATTTTAAATGAAAAGGCAAATTATAGCAACAGGTAATTTTAACTGCCTATTATTAGGCAATGATGCTTCTAAAAATGGTAAAATAAAACTAACATCTCAAGCCAAGAAGTTAAATGACTTTACAAACCAGATGAACCTTAAAGATATATATGGTCTAACAGAACATTATTCCTTATTCTATAATCACTATTTCTATTGGTTTGGTATGCAAACAAACATTGATAAGGTCTTTGTATCAAATAATATATACTCTAAAATAAGTGACGTATCCATAATGACTTGCCCACTTTCGGACCATAATGCTATAAACTTTACATTAACTACACATATAGATGATTTAAGATTTCTACAGAGAATTCCTGCTTACATAACTAAGTTAAATGACTTTAGAGAATGGATAATGAAAGAAATAGACATGTTTATGGAAACAAATGATAATGGTGATGTGACTGATTCTATAATATGGGATACCTTTATATATATATGGCAGAATAAAATCTTGGTACCTTAAAAAAGGAGAGAGTGGGACAATGAACCTTTAGACTTACAAAAAACATAGACAAGATAAAAATGGATGCAAAACCAAATAACAAAGTAGCACATAACAAAATTACTAAGTTAAAGCAAAAATACTTAGAAGTTCTGAATCATAAGGTAGCCATAAACCTGGACAATTGAAATTACAATCTTATGCTGTAAATTCAGTTAAGAGTACATCTAACTTAATGGGCATATTAGAAGTGTTTAAAAACTACTATAAAGATATAAATAATAACACACCACTTTTGGAGACAGATAATGTAATACATTATTTTATTCAAGAAACTATGACTACTAAGGTGTCAGTGCAACAAAATGACATATTAAATAAACAAATAACAGTAATAAAAGTGAAAGAGCAAATAAAAAATTTAAAAGATAATAAAGCTCCAGGACTGGATGGAATAATTCCTGAACTATATAAGATTTTTCTTGAATATATAAAAAATAAAATGATGAGTGCCTTTACTATGGTTAAGCAAAAATGTATAATACCCCATTGTGGAAATAATTATCTCCCCCATATTAAAACAAGATAAGGACCCCAAATCATGTGATTCATATAGGCCAGTTTCTTTACTAAACGCTGATTATAAAATTTCCATTACAATATTAGCTAGCAGGATAAAGAAAATATTACCTAATCTAATACATAATGATCAGTCAGGGTTCATTCTTCATAGAAAAGTGCACAATAACATTATTAAATTACTATCATTAATAGACATAACATGCAAATACAAAAAACAACTAGCTATTATCAGCCTAGACATAGAAAAGGCTTTTGATTCTATTAGTTGGTTTTATCTACAAAAAATTCTGATTGGTTTTGAATTCTCCTCAGATTTTGTCAACTTATTAATGAAAATGTATACTGGGGCACAAGCTTATGTGGAAATCAGATTATGTCTATCCTCACCACTAGAAATCTTCAAGGGAACTAGAAAAGGTTGTCCTTTGTCACCATTATTGTTTGCTCTTTCAATGGAACCTTTTGCTATATATATCAGAAACAAGCAAAATATAAAAGGTTTTTAAATTAATATGGACTATTGTCCTAAGATACAATTATTAGCTGATGATATGTTGCTAACGTTGGGTGATATTGATGGTTCTTTGCATGATGTTATAAATACCTTAAGCAAGTTTAAAAGAATTTCAGGGCTTAAATTTAATCATAATAAATCCAAAACATTATTAATTAACAAAAAAATCAACATAAACCTAAGAGAGAATAGCCTGTTTAATTGGGAGACTGATGTATTAGAATATTTGGGTGTCAGTATAAAGAGTACATGGAAAGATTCTCTTAAACTAAACTACAATAATTTCATAACCACCATTAGTGAACTAATCAAAAGGTGGAATAAAATGTTCTTCACAATGGAGGAAAGGCTCTCTTTAATTAAAATGATAATTTTACCTAAAAATTTGTTTTATATACAGTCATTGATAGCACCCCCTCCCAAAATCGTATTTAAAAAATTAGATTTCATGCTACTTTAATTTTTATGGTTTCCCCTTAAAACCTAGGATTGCATATAAATGGCACATTAGAGCTTAGAGCAGTAATGGGATAGCATTCCCTAGCTTAGATCTTTATTCCAAATCAGTTATAATTAATGTAATATTACATTGGAGCACATCTACCTATATATCTGGCTGGAAAACAATATATGAGATTCATATAACTGATGTCAGAACTATAGAAAATCGATTTAAAGAACAATATGGAATAAGTAGAGTTCATTGGCTTTTACATGAATTTTGTTTGTGTGTGTGTGTGTGTGTGTGTGTGTGTGTGTGTGTGTGTGTGTGTGTGTGTGTGTGTGTGTGTGTGTGTGCATGTATATCTCTGTCTAGCTATATAGATGTTGTATGGCACATGGATATCTTACAGAAAATTAAAAGGTTTAGATTCAGAAATCTGTCAAATTTCTAACATTGGCAACAAAGCAAGCACGCCTCGTAGTAAAAGGTCGGTCCAACACAAAATACAAATGCCGAAAACAGAAGTCCTGAACAACATGGTCTGTGAATGCACTTACGAAATAAAAACTTTTTACTTCTATTCTGCCATGTTTGTTGGGACTTCTGTTTTCTGCAAATTTCTAACTTTGGCTGAATTGCCTAAATGTTTAGAAAACATAATATGCTACATTCTTGCACATCACTGGGGATGATTCATTATTTTTTTTCTTTTTAACACATTTACTGAATTATCACTTAAGTCATAGGCAACCATAAATTTATATAAAAGGAAACAAACCATGTTAACATGTTCGTAGTTATAAACATTATATATCAAATACATAAATTGTTCAATTTCTGCCTTCCCTTAAATCTCATTCCTCCTCCAAAACATTATTATGCAAGTATTGTTCCCACAATTTCCATTTTTTCTATGTAATTTGCTCCTACTATTTCTAAGATCCCACTAAAAGTTCTTTTATCTCTTTTACAATATTCACTACTTCAAATACCATTGGTTTAGACATTAATTTCCATTTTCTAGCAACTGCTTTTTTTGACAGCCACCAGAATTAAACTTAATAAGGCTTTACTATAGCTAGGCAATTCAGATCCTGTATCCCAGCTCAAAAAATCATTTCCTTAGTTACACCCATTTGCTCACTCAATATTTCTGACAAACTGCTCTGTAGGGCATTTTTAAAATCTACCAGCTAATTGCACTCCAGAAACATATGTCCTAGATGCTGCTTTCTTCCCCATCACACCTCCAACATTCATCGTCTACCTTAGGAAAACTTCTTTGGAGTCTGCATAGAGTATAAAAATCCCCATGCAAATACTTCCAAATCTAAAAGTCCTAAATTTTCTAGACTTTGTTGCATATTTGATAGCCATATATATGTCCTCTCATTGTTTCCTTTTGAATTGCTTATGCAATCGCTTTTCTCGATATTTTCTATCCTCCTCTGATTGATTCCTATAGTTATCATGCAATATTTTATATGCCCTGCTAATTATCTCTTTTTAACAGTACGTCTGATCTGGATTCAACTAAAACTTCTACCAGAATAGGTATTTTATTTAGGATTCCCCAATCAGTTTCTATTTGCCTATACTCTGATGTCAAGTCCATGGTAGGAAAGGCAGTCTTTAGCCTGCAGGCCAAATGTCTTCTTAGCCTTTTCCCATTATATTACCTTTCCATCTCTAGTCATCTGATCCCAATACATTGGTTCCTTTGCTTGTTTTATTCAGTAAATTCCAGACCCCTCTTGCCTATTCTGTGTACCCCTAATTGGAGTCATCCCTAAAGGGAGAATCTCGGTCCTCCATTCTTGTGTTGGCTTAGTTCTTAGAATACTTTCTGATACTTCATGAATATAGTATTTTTTTTAATTTCTCCAAATCTTTTGGGTTTCTAATACCATGATGGGAATGGACCCCATTCCTAAGTCAAAGTATAATTAAAGTTCATGAAATTAGTATTGTTTCAATCTTTGATGGCAGCCAGAAGTGCTCTTTGCAGCACCTGCAATGTGCCCAGTAATGAATCCTCCTGCACTTCCTATGGAGTTACATGTATTGGTAACATATCTAAATATGAATGTAGATTATTTTTTATAAGGCCCATTGATCATACTACTATTGGGACTCTCTGGGTATCTTTGTTCCACATTCCTCTCATTTCTGCCTGCAAATCCTGATGTTTTAGGACTCTGTGTCTCTCTGTACATAAGACACTGTAGTCACTGGGTGTGGTAATTTCAAGGATCAATGCTACTTTTGTCTTCTTTTCGTGGACCACTATATCTGGTTTTTCTAGCATCTGTCTTTTGAACTGTTTGTAATGGATGATCCCATGTGATGTAAACCATCATTTTCTGTGATGCTTTGTGGCTCATGTTTCCAGTGTTTTTCAGCCACTTCAGTACCATGGTATTTGCACAATCCCCAGTGCAACAATCTTGCCACATTATTATGCCTTTCAGTATACAGTCCTTCTGCCATTAGTATGTCACAACCAGCAAAAAGGTGTGCGACTGTTTCCAATTCGGTATTACAAAACCTACATTTGTCTGTTTCTCCCACATGTTCAATGGACTTTGTAAACCAATGTGTATGCAGCCTACTATCTTGGGCCGCCAGTATTAACCTTTCATCTGTTGGTTTGAATTCTCCTCTCCTTAACCATTCCTCTGTCTTCTAGAAGTTTACTATACTTGCAACTATATTTATGCATTTTCCACATTTCTTGCCTTCTCATCTGGTCCTTCACCTTATATTCTTTCTTTCTTTTGTTTTGTTTTTTTGGCACATTCAGTTGTTGCCTGATTGTTATCTACTTCTGGTTTGATTTCCATTCCTGCTTGACGCCGATATGCTTCTGCTAGATTAAGCAGAAAAGTCATCTTAGATTTATTCTCCTCATGTTTCAAAACTTTCTCTACATTTGGGTCTTGTGAGGTCAGCAGATATGTGTGGAATCCCATGATAGCAGATTTATACATGTAATCAATTTCAAGGAGGCCCATCCCTCCTTTAGAATGGGGAATATATAATCTTGGTATACACTGATTTTTATAAATCATTTGGTGAGCATGAAGCATCCTTCTTGTTTTACCCTCTAATCTATCCAGCACATTTTGGGGCCAGTCAATCACTCCAAAACTGTAAGTTAGGACAGGAAGAGTAAATTTGTTTATAGCTTGGATTTTATTCCTAGATGTCAACACTGTTTTCATGATTAATTTAAGTCTTTTAAAGTATTCCTTACTAAGTTTTATTCACATTTGTTCCTGTTTTATTGTTGATCCTTCATCAATTCCCAACTATTTATACACTCCCTCTTGTTCAAGTTCTTTTATATCACATACTTGTCCCAAGCTGATGTTTTCCTGGTGCTGCAGTTTTCCTGCTTTAAAGATTGCTTTTGCGCATTTATCAAGACCAAATGACATTCTTATATCATCTGAAAAAGTTTTGACAACTTGCAGCTGTGCTTTCAGTTCCTCATCTTATGAGCTATACAGTTTTAAATCATCAGCTAAGAGAAGATGAGAAGTCTTTACATTTTGTTTTCTAGCGGCCAAATTGTAGCCATGGCCTAAGCTGTTAAGTAGACAACTTAATGGGTTAAGAGCAAGATAGAGTAGCAGCAGTGACAGAGAGTCACCCTGGAATATCCCCCTTTGAATCTGAATAGTATTCTGTATGGCTGTTGTTATTCTTAAGGATCTGCATCCAAAAACCCCATTTTTTCTTATTTCTTGAAACCCCCCCCCATTTCATCATCATCTACTTCCACAATGTATTATAGCTTTCTACTTATGTTATGTACATGAACTTTAACTGTGTAGCTCTAAAATATCCCTTTAATCAGGCAATCCTAAACCACATTGTTCTACTGGAAGGATCAACTTATCCCACTTGACCTTTGCCCTCTTCCCCTCTCAGATAAAATCCTTCAACTCTTTATTAATTACTATCCACACCTTCTCCTCTGGTTAATAAAAATATGCTTGAACTATATATAAATATAATATATATAAAGGGACTAAAAACATTTTACTGCTTGTATCTTACTATCCATGTCCATAAACACAAGCTTCAAGTTTCTCATTTTTTGTATTATATTTGGTTTAGTCTCTTTCCACATATCCATAACTGCCATAACAGAATCCTTTTAACCCATACTCCTAAATACTTCATTTTATTGTGTCCCCATAAATATGGGTATTGCTGTTCCAATGCATGTGTGGGTACATAACTTACATCTAAAGCCTTTGTTATAGCTTCATTAATTTTATATCCTGAAAAAATTGAAACTGTCTCAGAATGTACACTGAGATCTCCTTTTCTGTTTTTATCAGGTACAAAATAATATTAACTGCAAATAAAGACATTGTTTCGTGATTACAATGCCAATTATATCCTTGAATTTCTGAATTCCTTACTTTATTTGCCAATGGCTCTAAATATAACCCAAATAACAAAGAAGAAAGAGGACACCCATGTCTGGTTCCGCTTTTCAGACACTACTTATCAAGAGGAAACCCTCTCACTTAAATGTTTCTTTGCAGTCCATCATATTTTCTCCTAATTAACCTTATTATTGGATCAGGGAATGCAAATGCTTCTATTGCCCTTCTCATAGAATCCAACTTACTCTGGCAAATGTTTCTCTGCATCAAGACCCACCAACAACATCAATATTGTCTTACATTCTGCTTCACTCTGGATCATCATTGTTCTATTAATGTTGCCAAATGTTTGCCTCCTGTCCACAAAACCACATTCATCCATATATAGCAATGTTGGCACCAACTTTCCATTCTTGTATGTGTTATATAAATAAATACTTTATATTCATGGTTTAAAATTGAAATGGGCCATTACAAAGCTGGGTATGATGGGTCTTTACCATATTTAGATATTACGGACACCACAGCTTTCTTCCAGGATGTTGATGCTTCACCTTCTTTTAAAATACTGTTAAAACCTTCCAGATTATCACTTTCTTCCCTCCTGGCTTCCAAACTTCCACAGCAATATCGTCATTTCCTGGAGACTTTCCTGTAGATTAATTATACATCACCATTTTTATCTCATCTCCTCCTCTGCTAAGTGTTAATTGTTGAGCCTCATGTACCTCTAACCTTGGCATACTTATTAAGTCTTCCATAAATATTTCCATTTGTGCTTTTTCTTGATTTTCACATTCCTTTTTTTTTTTTTTACAAATTTAAAAAAAAATTCTGAAATGTCTCTAATACCAATACAAGATTTCTAATTATTTTTCTTGTTATATGTTCCCTAAGTATGGCAACAACCCTTTCTATCTTCTTTTGCCTAAGTCATTGTGCTAAAAGTTTTTGTGCTCTGGGGTTATCAAAAACAGTTGCTTAACAGCAATCTTTCTAAACACATACACATTATCCAGATGCTTCCATATTTTCTCTTTAGCACGCTGTAGTTGTGCCTCTTCTTGTTCTGTGAGATTCCCCTTATTCTGCAATACTTTAACAATTGTCAGCCCCTACAAATAATATTTGTTCCTTCTTAATCATTTGAAATTTTCTTTTATTTCTGCCCTGTTTGTAAACTCTACTTTCATTTTGTCACACTCACTAACTATAACTTCTGAATAAATTTCTCTCTTCCCTAATACCTCTTGAATAACTTCCACTACCAGTTCATTAAATTCCTCTCTTTTAACAGGTAGGTGGGGAAGTGCCAGTGTCTCATGTTATTAGCACATGATCTGAAGTAGTTATTAGATGAGTGCTGAAGCTTTCAACTAAATGCACAGGTTCCTGTGAAATATCTGTCTAGTCTAGTCCACTTATTGCACCTTGGGGAATAATATGTAAATTCTCTCCAAGTTCCCACTACTGAATTAATGTCTTCCATACCAAATATTTTCATAAATTTCTTCAGAAATCTACCTGCATTTTTTTATTTTCCTTTCTAGGTCCCCCACATATATCCTCCCTGTTACAAATCAAGTTATTGTCCCATTTATAAGACATATTCCCTACTTATTATTTCTCCCCAAATTGTATTAAACTCCATCATAGCAGTTTTAGGTGGAATATAAATACACACAGAGTAATCCTCCTCCCTTGACTGGGGAAGATTCATTGAAGGTATTCAACTCTTTCAATTTTTTGAGAAGAAAAAAAAAACAATCTAACAACACTTGACAAACATTTAGGGATTACTTTCATCCAAGAAAGAATATGTGTATTCATTGTTTATTCTTTAGGACAACATATGATCCTACAGAGAATTTAGAAGGTCATACTACAGAGCCAAAAACTTTAAATTTGTTCAGTTTCATGACTCATTAATAAGAGACTGACATGTTTGTGGTATAAGAAATGATTAAACAAGGGTCAGGCTATTAAAACAAACAGTATAAATCTTATAAAATACCTAGGGCAGTCTGCAGAGCAATTGAAGTATTGAGTCTGCAATTAAAGTAACTAGGTGATGAGCAGGATTTGTGTGAGGTAATTTATGGTCAAATAAAAAATAATAATAATAATAAAACATGAAATAAAGTCAAAATTAATTGCAAAAGTCATGTATATGATAAAGAGAATCAGGTGACAAAGTATGGCAGCAAAACTAGAGAAAATAGAAAACACTATACAAGAAAGCTTTGCAATATATTTAATAAATTCTGCAATTGTCTTAGAAAATAAGTGTTACAGTAAAAATAAGTGTATTCAAAATAATTTGCTTGTTGATGAAGTAAAATGATTTGATACAGTAGGATGCATAAATGCTTCAGAAGCATGTAAAACACTGAAATTAAAATGGAAGTCACCCATTTGATAGAAATGCTGAGACTTAATGGACAGAATGTTGAATTTACACTCCACAAAGCTGCAGAATAAAATATTTTGTCTAAAAGTAAATATAAAATACTTGGATTAGAAGGCATTGAACAAAGAGTTGTATGCACATTGTTAACTTATTCTGGTGGGAGGTTGACATAATAGTTAAGGTGTTTATCTTACAGACACAAGGTGCAGGGTTTGATTCTCATGTGGGGTAATTGGCTAGGCTTAAAATGGCCCACAATATGAACATATGAACTTATAGTCAGCCACTGGATCGCAGTTTTAGATAAAAAATTACTGACATGAGTAAGAAAATTAGATGCGTGCTTTTCTGAAGTTGTAACACATGAGGAAGTAAATTCCCCTAATGTTCTGTGTCATCTTCTTGTAAGAAGTTAGGAATATTAAAGCATGGTTACAGTATAAAAGTAAATAGTGCATTTGTACACAAAGAGTCAAGCAGTCACAGTGACATATCAGATACTGCACCGATACCCTGTGTGACTATGCTGATTTATTTACATGCTTATGAAGTTTTCAAGAGTATCCCATGCAAATAAATTATGCTGCTACACTAGTAATATATACCCAAGAAAAGTAAAGGTAATTCACTGAAGTAAAGATAGGAGCTAAAGCAAATGAAAAGCGTAGGTATCATTAAGAAATAATCAAGGCATTTCAGACTGGATGAATAATAAGGTTACAGTTGTAAAGAAATGCACAATTTACATTTAACAGTTTTGAAATAAAGTGAGTAAAAAGGAAAATTGCCATTTTTTTTACCACTGAAGAAGAAGACTAAAGAATGCCAAATACTTTTTTTGTTTCAAATCTAGATGCAGGAAGGTTTCTGGAACATACAGCAAATGAAGTGAGCTCCATTTTGTGCACAGTTAATACAATGTTAGAAGGTAGCAGATTCCTTTGTGTTTTGTTTTGCATGTTGCCAATACCAGAGGTGTTCCAAAGAGTTATTCCATAATCAATTTACTTATTTATTGCATTTTATTTTTTTTATCTCAATGAATTCAACAATTACAAAATAAAAATAAAATAAAAAATAATAAGTCAATAAACGGTTAGAATTTGTTGTAAACATAACTGATGATCTGTTAGTGGGTAATCAAAAAAAGGGACATTACAAGAAAGTCATATAGCTGGTAATTAGATTAAGACAACATGATTTCAAGTTAAATAAGAGCAAATATAAAATAAGTGTGAGAAGACTGAACTATATGGGTCATATTATAATGTCAGATGGACTGAATGTGTTAAGAAAAAGCTTGAGTAATTCTGTGAATGTCAAAGCCAGAAGAAAAATATACACCACATCAATTTCTGGGAATGATAAAGTATTTTGCAAAGCTTGTACCTAATATGTATATGATAATTATATTTAAGTATATTTTAGAGCATAATATAATTTTAGAAAGGAACTACAAACAGGAAATGAATTGTGCAATGATTAAAAAACAGTTACAAAATGCACCAATGTTAAAATATTAAAATGTGAAAGAATATAATGTGTTGCAAGTAGATGCCAATTTGAATAGTACAGAAATTGAGATCTTACAAAATAATACAAGTATATGTAAATCGACAACATATATAAATGCAGAGAACAGATATGCTTTAGATAGATAGATAGATAGATAGATAGATAGATAGATAGAAAGACAGACAGACAGACAGATAGAGATATTACATTTATTAGCTGAGTAAGTGAGCTGGTCCAAGTTCCTATTTCAGTCAGTTCCCAAGCCTAAAGATAGTAACAGACATACTTTTCAAGAATTATTTATGACTTATTCAGTTATACGTGTATATATTAAAACTACATTTGTCACATAGCAGGCATTTTTTCAGTAGCAATGGTAAGTCTAAATTGCAGTCGTAGCAACCCTTAGAAATAAGTTCAGATTATACATATTAAGACTTACATTGAAACAATGTGCAAGGAATACCATTATTATGGGGAAAAGACACCTTTCTGACATCAGAAAAGTGCATAACAAGCTTAAGCATCCCTCACTGCTGTTACGCTCCAGTCTCATACTAGAGCATTAACAGTGGTCAGTGGCCACCACAGAAGGGGAGAGGGGAAGTACAAAGTAGTTAGAAAACATTAAATGGATAAGACAGCTGGCTGAGGTTTTTAACAGCTATTCGTATCTCTTTGTGCTTGCCCTTCCCACTACTCTTCTGTAGTGACTACTGTCTATGTGGCAGCGGTATGTGTGAGACACCTTTCAAAACTGTAACATACATATTACTCCTACACTATTTTTCTCTGACTACTGTATTACATAACAGCAGGAAAGCTGAGAATTAGATTCCCTACTCAAGCTATATTACTGATGCCTAAAATCAATTTAAAGTAATGGAAATGCTGAAAAGCAATCCACAGAAACAGAAATACTACTATGACAGAAATTGTAGAACACTACCATACTTACAGAATGGAGACAAAATAAGAATACAAATGTCATGGAAATGCCCACAACCTGAAGCTGAAGTTGTTGATCAAACAGCCAAGCCAATAGGCTGTATTGCTCATAGGGAAGATGGAAACATGCATATAAGACATCACAAAGTTGCATTAGACAAATATATGAAAGTTAAAGTTCCAACAAGGCAAACACTCAGAACTGTCACAACCATTTGTGTCACCAAAAAACAGACAATATGAGAAGTGTCGATAGTAAAATGTTGCACAGAGAGAAAGAGGATACTCCAAAAGTTATGTCTTCATGACAAGCTGCTCACCAAGAACTGTTTCAAAGGAAACTCCAGCTGTTCATTGTAGATAGTTCCATTAAATTTTCCAAATATGGGATACCACTGAAGAAATCAAGCAGATATATGGATTTTGGAGATTTTAAATGATTCTGAGGACTGTTGTCTTTAGCATGCTCAGGAAGATTTTATGTTTTGATTTTTATGCAAACAGTTCATGGCATATTTAGTTCAGTGTTAAAGTTCATTTATATTATCATTGTAACAATGCATGCTGCCTTATGTATCAGATTAAAAAAAGGATGTTATATAAGGGGTATGCAGTTTCAAGGATAATTAGTGATCTACAGTGATGTGCATGTCATATAGATAGCTCGTCAGGACAAGTATCATAAAATATAGACATCAGTATAGCTATATCACATCTGTATAGTAAAATATAGACATAAGTAAGGCTAGATCACGTCTGTAACAGCTATTTTTTATTTACAGGCCATCTAGACACTATAGCCTCTTTTTCCTAGGTGTTTTTGTCCCCTGTCTGCCAGAACCTCAAGCCTTCCCCACTCAGATTATGCAGTTCACTCCCCTGTACTAGGTAGGGCATTATCCCTGTACAGTACAAGAATTAGAGATCGAAAAGAAGGCAATTATGCAGGTACCTATGGAAGTGGTTTGTGCCCTTTCCAACATTTTGCCAATGAAAATATATGTATGGCCTAACCCCACACCCTGAATAGAGGGACAAACTACGCATGTCATCATGGGGACCCACAATGCCACTCCCCTGTGAGTGTATGTTCTTATATACTTACTAATAAAAGATACTACCTGCTGGTGACTTAAGAATGAAATGCCTTCTCCTCATGATGTTCACAATAATGCTGTCACTCCTTCAAGTACTGTGGCTGTATGCCTTCTGATGTGATCCATCCAACTACCCGAGGATGGGCATGACCATCCATCCTGGTCAGCTTCATCAACTCAGGTTGAGTGATAAATTAAATTTGGGTCACTTTGGCTGTAGTCAGGGCTTTGTCCCTCTATACTGTCTAATGGTAGTAGCTGTTTATCTGGTCTATCTGAGCTGAGAAGCACACAAAAGGGCTATAAGTATTTTTTTGCACTTCTCTTATATGCTGTCGATGTATATAAGCAGTTTAAAATAACTGTACTGTCTGCTTCTGCTTTAAAGAGTTAATTGCACTGTATTACATTGTATCTGTTAGTTGTAGGACTATTGTAGATAGTTTGTGTGGTCTTGCTACATTTGGGCTCCAAACCAGCTATTCTACAATAAGAAGGTGTTTTTCTGCATCCTTGTGACAGAAGTGTGCTCATCTAACCTGTATGAGTTGGAGATTGCTGGTGGAAGGCTTATTGTGTGCTTTCCTGATTAATAGTTACCTTAAAACCTGTTTCTCTTTGCTCTTTTTTAAGCCTCTCATTTGTGCCATGCTGCTCTTCATGCAGAGGTGGTTAGCAGTGCCCTCTACAGACGCAAAAGCCTAGAAATTCAGTTTTTCACTAAACAGCTGTCAGTGAAACCCTCCCAAGCTTTTCTGCTTCTCTAGGAGCAACTTAGTTGCACACTGAGCAGTGTTGCCTTATTGATCATCCTTAACCCCCACAAAGTATATGTCCATCTTGTAGTCTCCGCATTACAAGCACAGCCCTGCCAAATTAACTCATTCCCTTCCCTAATAAAACATATAGTAACAACCTGTTATCATGGACAGTCAGTTTTCCATCATCTATCTGGCCAGCCTAATGGTCATGGGCATCTTGAGGCAATGTAGCAATTGTCTCATGTATACTGGCAACCACTTAATCCTGAAACAAACAAATTCTTTATGTGAGAGATGTAGTTACAGTATGAAATTGGAGACAAAACTCTGTTATAAGGACAAATCAAATGGCAAACAATTTGTGAAAACACACACACTTCCCACACTAAATAAGGGCATGACCCATAAACCTACATATGTGGAAGTACTCACTAATAACTTACCAAAATATCAGAGGCCTCCCAAACAGAAACCACTTACATACATAACAATGAAATAAAATAACAACAACACATAATAACACACATACCAGTGTCTCAGCAAATAAACCCATAAGGTGTAACACCACAAAACCTAATGTATTGGTCATAGGTGACTCCCCTCACCAGGCTGGATAAGGAGCAGGTTACAGTTAGCTGCCTGTCAGGTGTCAGGATCTGTCATGTCACTCAAGTAGTCAAGTACAAGTATGACTCAGTCATAGTCCATGTGAGGATGAATGACTTGAGACACACCTCACTGGACTATATAAAGAGAGACATGACTGACCTCTCAGATTATGTGTCACAGGCAGCCTTAAGCAGAATTCTACCTTCTCCATGGATGATGCCATAATACAAACAAAAAAAATGACTGACTTTAACAATTGGCTTAGCTTCTGGTGTCAGTCCAAGGGGATCCACTATATGTCAGTCTGGGAATACTGGCAAAGGCATTAGCCACCCCTATTGTGCCTTTTTTAGGCAGTGTCAAAATAAACAACCTCCCAAAATAACAAAATCCTCTCTAGATAAACTCAAGGGTACTGCGGCTTAATGTTAGGAGTCTAAACAAGAAACTGCACTCCCTGGAAGTATCAGAAGATGCTGACATCTTTGCAGTCACCAAGACATGGTTCAAAGATGCAGAAAGCACCCCAGCCATGTAGGGCTACAATGCCTTCCATACATTCAGACCACAAACTGAGCATAAACGAACCAAAGGAGGAGGTGTACCCATCTTTATTAAGGATAAGTACAACTCTAAACTGGTCAAACAGTATTACTCTCTTGAGCTACTCCATGTCCAATTATAGGCAAAGCCCCCTACCATATCATAGCTACCTATAGGTCCCCTACCATGAAACAGGAAAAGTATACCACAGAATTTTTCAAAGACAAATTACTTCCTACTAAGTGATGGTATAAGAAGTTTCAAAGCCCCCTCAAATGCAGATAGCATGGACTCCTGTACAGAAGTGTACAGCAATGCCCTGTATAACCACTTAAGCAGGTGTACAGAATCAGCTATACCTGACCAGTTTAAAATTAGGTCTTGCCAAAAAAACAAGCCACCCTGGTGGACCCCTAGTATAACTAGGCTATACAACAAGAGAAAGAAACTAATGTCCAAGAACAAGAGGGAACTGGCTCAGCAGAGAAATAAATCCCTCTCTAGCTTAAACAAACAAACGAGATCTTGTCAAGTCCTCCAAAGCTAATTATGATGTAAAAATAGCCTCCCTGGCTAAGGATAATCACAGGGCATTTTTTAACTATGTCCAAAATTTAAAAGGGAATACCCACATGTGTGCTGAACTGGTTGTGGGTGGTACCACCCATACTCAACCAAACATAATAGCCAACCTGCTAGCTGACAGATTTGGAGCAAACTCACCCCCTGTCCCCTCCAGCCTAACCCCAAAGTATACCTGCCAGCATTCCTCACCCTATTATCTTAAGAGAGAAGGTCATCTTGGTGCTCTTCAAGGCCAAAAACGCAGCATCAGTGAGGCCAGACAACATTCCAGGTTGCCGTTTAAACAACTAGAAACATAACCTAGCAGACACACTTGGATCCCTGTTTAACCACAGCCTGTGAGCTGTCTATGTTGTGGCAGAATGGAGGACAGCAACAGTAATCCCTCTGCACAAAGGGAGACCATCAACCAACCCTGTGAATTATAGGCCCATAAGCTTGACTACCCTTAACCCATGAAGTATCGTCATGTTCTTTTATACCTTCCCTAGATTTGTTGTTTGATATATATAATAGTGTTTGGGCAAATGTACCTTTTTGTATGCTTTTACATGTCTTTATTTAATCTGTCTTGACTACTCTAGCTGCACCATGGACTGCTTGTCTATTTGCCATTTTATCACTTCCTAGGAGAAAAAGACTAAGAGAAGTATGATTTTATTATTATTATTTTTACAGGTTCAGCCTATGGGTGTGGCTGTTTGTTTGAGACTGCAGCCATGATGCATTCTTAAGAATATTCCACTGCTGAGAAAGATGTTGTTTTCCACGTTTACTAATTCCCACTCATATTATCATTCCCTACAGAACTGAGCCAATTGTTTGAACATCTACTGTTACGTTGCCTACAATCAATTCTGCATTCCTTCTCAATACCGTAGATATAGACTATGATTTGGCCTTCTGATTTACCCTAATTTCGCCCAGATTTACTGGTCGTAATAGAGGTAACTCACTGTAATTATAATTACTGAATTACTGAACTAGGTTCATATGAGGACCCGTAATTACTGACACAGTAGTCCAACATTTGAATACCACTGATTGTGTAAAATAAACTTCTGCTTATTACCATTTATTACGTCTGCTGAAGTCCAGCTCTGTGCTGCCTTTAATGTATAGAGTTTGAACGGTAGAGCAGTCTCCAGTTTATGAAGTGAACATCCGATAACGGATCCTAACTAGCAGCAACGTATTGTGCACGCGTAGCTCTAAGGCTATACTAATACTAATAGGCTCAATGTCCGGATTTAACGGGGGTATACAGTACTCCTGTGACTTAGTTCAAAGATTCTGCGGTGTCATTTAACCGGAATTCTGATTTTATTCAATTGAACTTGAAGGGATAATGTATTTTATCTTTGCAGTGGTACAAGTTATTCAGCCTCTGTCTCGGGTGCTGAAGTACTGTTAAGCGAGAAACTGAAGGGCGAGTTTTGGTGAGGTAAGAAGTGGCTATCTTATAATTTTCCTGAAGTTACGTTTCCATGGTCACCCTTACCAAAGGCATTAAATAACGGTGCTGGAAATAACACGTCTGCAGTTAAAATAATAATTTGTATCACGTACTGAATTTCTTCATCCTGAAACTCCCACTCATTTTACCACTCCCATTTTCCACGGGAAAGAAAAGGACCGTTTGTTTAACGGGAGCTGTCACTTCAGCACCACGTTGCCAATTCATTTGAATTAGAAGGTCTTGCCAAAGCTTCCTTAAGCACGTGTATTGTGCCACTGGATGACTATTAGGCAGTCTAAGGTGAGCACCAGGTTTTCAGGGTGAGGTAATCGCACTGACTGCTGGGAAAGCCCGCAAATGGATTGAAAAGCAATGTAGGCATTGTAAAGGAATCCTCGTTGTTGTGCAAGCTGCAACAGCTCCTGGAAAAACTGCACGAGTCTGCAAGATACCTAGCTCATTTCATTTATCAGACTGCTTCGAATGAGTTTAATCCAGAAGTTAGTGGAGTGTCAAGGTGCAAATGGCTGGTCTGTGAGTGCTTACATGTCAGGTACAATGCTCTTTATTTTCTGTTCCAAAATTAATTAGGACTGGCTTTCTTTCTACCCAAGACGCAGGGAACAATGAGGCTATATCACTAGTAGATGAAGGCAGCGATCATGGCTCAATTAGTTAATATTTCATCGGACTCTGAAAAGATATCGATATCGTATAGCACTTTCTATGACCACATACGAATTTTAGCGGACTGATTAAGACTGAAATTGTGTGTGCTGGAGCTCATAGATCTTAACCAATCAGGGACAAATCTCAATAGACTCAGGGACAAATCCAGAAATAATCAGGGACAATCAAGGACACTTTTAAAATAGTGGCACTATTAACATGAGACATTGACAGAATAAAGAATGTGAAATTAATATAAATTTTCTGAAATAAAATAACACGATAACTCTATTATTATTTATTAAGTATAATTCACTACCTTATCTCCATAAATCATAATTTTAGGAGGAATTAAGAGAGACAGAGATAACATATGAGTCAAAATTAGGGACGTCCCTGAAAATTAGGGACAGTTGAGAACTATGCTGAAGCAGACTTTGATAGAGCCACGTTTCACAGACACTATGTGTTGCATACCTCTCAGCTGTTCAGATTTTCGCAGAATGTCTATTTTTCCTTCATATTTTGGTCTGTTTCTCATAAAACCTGTGGTCTTCTATAGTTTTATGGCAAATTAATGAGGACTGAATTCACTAAATAATGACAGGTATTTGTGGTTCAGACTTCACATCGTTCTAAAATGTCATGATAACTCAAGACCTTTTCTAAGTTTATGAGACAATGATTTAAAATAAAATAGAAATGTGGTCAGTGTCGTTTGTTTGTGAATCTTTTCTAAAGAAAATGTAGTTTTCCGCGGTTGTTTACAAAATGCATGTAGTACAAATTTGGTGATCAGTGACTGCAAACAATAACTTTTATGCAAAGTTGCTGTAGAAACTATATTACATTAATGCTTACTTTTAGAAACCAGTTTGTCTAGACTTAAGAGTGTATACATTACCATACCTATGTTGCTTTAATACAGGAATAACTTGAAAATAAGGTGACTGTGTATTTCATTCTAATGGTGTGTAACGCAGATTTCTGTCTTTCTACAGGTTTCTCTTCCCTACCTGTTTGAAACTCAGCATGACAGGCAAGAGCTTGGAAGTATTGAGCGAAATCTGTTATGAAGACAATGAACCAGTCAGTATCAATGTAGGTGGTTTTAAAAGAAAATTGCCTTCCAATACCTTACTGAGATTTCCAGATACCCGACTTGGCAGACTGCTAAGCTGCCAGTCTAAGGAGTCCATACTGGAACTGTGTGATGATTATGACGACACGAAAAAGGAGTTCTACTTTGACAGAAATCCCGATCTTTTCCCCTATGTCCTTAATTTCTACAACACGGGTAAACTTCACGTGATGGGGCAATTGTGCGTGTTTTCCTTTAGCCAGGAAATTGAATACTGGGGGATAAATGAATTTTTCATCGACTCATGTTGCAGTTATAGCTATCATGGTAGAAAAATGGAGCCCCACCAGGATAACATGGAAGAGAAAAGTGAAGAGGGTAGTACGTCATCATCTTTCGATGACATATTAGCGTTTTACCGTGATGCATCAGAGTTTGAAAAACAGCCACTTGGAATATATAGAAGGAAAGTTTGGCTTATGTTGGATAATCCTGGTTATTCTGTCCCTAGTAGAATATTCAGTGCCATTTCTATTCTTGTGGTACTTGGTTCGATAGCAACTATGTGCATGAACAGTATGCCAGATTACCAAATTATAACTAAGGGTGGAATATCAGAGGAAGACACAAGATTTGAAATAGTAGAACACTTTGGAATAGCTTGGTTCACGTTTGAGCTGCTAACTAGATTTGCAGTGTCTCCTAGACCAGTTTACTTTTTCAAACATGCACTTAATATCATTGATCTTACGTCGATTTTGCCTTTTTACTTAACACTGGTTATCAATCTAGTGGTTGAAAGCAGTCCGGCTTTGGCAAACCTTGGGAGAGTAGCGCAGGTTCTCAGACTTATGAGAATATTCCGCATTTTGAAACTTGCTAGACATTCAACTGGACTTAGATCTCTCGGAGCCACTTTAAAACATAGCTACAGAGAAGTTGGGCTTCTTTTGCTTTATCTCTCTGTTGGGATATCGGTGTTTTCGGTGGTGGCTTACACCATAGAAAAAGAAGACAATGACGATTTGACCACTATTCCCGCCTGCTGGTGGTGGGCTACCGTCAGCATGACTACTGTTGGTTATGGGGATGTCGTGCCCTGGACAATAGCCGGCAAACTGACAGCATCTGCTTGCATTCTTGCTGGAATACTCGTGGTGGTGCTCCCTATAACCCTCATCTTTAATAAATTTTCACTTTTCTACAAAAGACAAAAACAGTTGGAAAGTGCCATGAGGAGTTGTGACTTTGGTGAAGAAATGAAGGAGATGCCCTCTGTCAATCTGAGAAATTACTATGCTTATAAAGTTAAGTCATTGATGGCAAGCCTTACAAACATGAGCGGCAGCACACACAGTGAGCAAAGCCTGAATTCTTTAGATCATTTATAGCTTCAGCGATACCAGGTTAAGGTGAACAGAATTCTTTGTTTAAAACGTGTCCCAGCCAGGACCCAATGGGCTGAACATTCAGACGACCTCTATACGTGAGCAGACAATATCGACCTCCTTACTGGTAGCCTGGCATAAACTACAGCCGCTGCAACTGCAGGATTCCTTGCATAACCACACTGCTTAAAACACAAATGTCAGTTAACATGTGGCACTCTGACCCTTAAACTATAGATATTTCATAAGAGAGCTACATATGTCAACGCAGCGCTAGTAGTCAGATGAAAATATAGGTAAAGGACAATTAACAGGAAGATGAAATCTATTATATTTAGTGTACTTGAACTGTTAAATGTCCGTAGCTCCGATGTTATTAAAGTCGTGCCATGTTGTTTGTTCCATATAATCAAATTAATTGTCCCTTTACAAATAGCTGTGCCAAAGCAGGCAAACTGGAAATAATACACATTCTAAGAAGTGATAAGTTATAACTTGTCATTTCTTTAATGTTTTCATTTTTTTAGTACTCAAATATCTTGAGTCTGTAGTATAGTGAATGCTGCTCATGACCGTTTTCAGTTTGGAGACAGTTGTCACTAATGTCCAGAAATTATGTCACCATCTTAACAAGAAAAATGCTATACTGTAACCCAAAGTTTAAGCTACAAAATGGACCAACATATATTTGTTTACAGAAAAAAACAAGCATCAAGAAAGCACTCTTGAAACCTGCAATGTTTCTCGTTGGGTTAATGAGTATAGGGAAATATATGGATATGGTAATTTATCAACTTCTATTTCTCTTTTTATTATAAATAAAAGTGACGTGATATGCATTGCTATAAATACTTAAAGGTCGTGTAATTGTCATTCCAGCTCTGGGCATATACTTCTTTCCCACTCATCATGATTTATTTTACAGTTTAGTGATGCTTTGTAATGGTAATATCTGTAGTGAGTGGAGCTTAATTTACAAATAATTAGGAGGCGAAATTACAATCCTGAAGTTTGTTAAGAAATGGAATTGCCATCCTCAGGAAAAGAAACTTTCCTCTTGAGCTCAGAAAATATTTAGAGGATGCTTTTGCCAAATTTAGCCCCTGCCAGTGACAGAAATGGCAACATCTGGATAGTGAAATTAATTATGTAGTTTATAGGCACATTCACATATCTATGCAATAAGCTCAACTGTAGCTCATTAAAGTCTTCCCAGCTAACAGGCATCGGGACACAATAGACACAATGTACTCAAAGTCAGTCTGTTAAGATCTATACAAACAGATGAATGCTTTGTCATATATGAAACTGCATAATATATGTAGAAAGATGACAAAATTGTAATTGGAGTCTGTAACTTATTTGGTTTACCTAGTTTTTAGGAGAACAGGACTGGGAAATATAGTACATTTTTGATTGTTTTATTCGTGCTGCATTTTAATTGTAAAACACTATACATTATAGAAGTAAATCAATGCCACCATTCAAGGGAGTAGTACAAACAGCAACTGCCCATGTCTGGTATTAAAATCAGCACACAGGCTTGCACGAAACAGAATACTAAAAGAAGATGTGTGTGTGTGTGTGTGTGTGTGTGTGTGTGTGTGTGTGTGTGTGTGTGTGTGTGTGTGTGTGTGTGTGTATATATATATATATATATATATATATATATATATATATGCTGTGATGGTTTGGTGCCCCATTCAGGATCACTTTCTGTATCTTACACCCAGTTAGTGCCAGAACAGACTCTGGCTCTAAATTATTTTGGATCTCATTAAGCTGGTAATCAGAAAATAAAAAAAATAAAATAATAATGATCTGATGAAATCACTAGTTCAGGCGCAAAAGCTCTAATCTTTTAATATTTTTACTGTTTATTTTATTATTTATTAAAGTGTTTATTCTGCCGTGTTGACTGGTTGCATTTTTTTCTATAATACTATTTTAACCTGCTACCACAATCCACATCTAGAGTAGAATATGTTATGGTATAACATTTCTGTAACACTTTCAGTTTGCAACAGATAATTTTTTAATGTAGAAAAATATTCTCCTTATGAGTGAAATGAATAAGGTAATCACAACTTATTTATGAATTTATTATTCTTAAATATTTGAAATATGAGTGCCAGACTACTTCTTAGCATTGCCAGCTCCATTTACTACAAGTTGTCAGCCAGACAACAATGCAGGTGAGCATGGTTAGGGTGGCTAGAGTATGTAGGACTGAACAGTCAGTGGCTAGTTCTCCTATCCCAGGGAAAAGGACATTTTTCTACCATTGCAAGATTCTCTGTAGGAGTCCAGAAAGTTTTACCCCAGCATGTAATTTTTTACTGAATATATGTGATGACAGAACACAATAGTACTGAGCGTGTAAAGATGTTGGCAGGGCCAGCATGTGAACACCTCACTTGTCCAACAGCATCGATTGCTTCAGGACAAAAGACATAGGTAAAACCATAATCTTCCCCAATGATAGGTGAAGGTCACCCAGTGCTAGCGTTCATTTCTCACTATTCCACCAATAAGAAAGGTGGGGCCAGTGAAAGTTTATTCCCAACTGGAAAGGTGAGTCCTATCAAGAATAATGTGAGGATTTGTATCAGGTAGAATAGTAGGATATGGGAATGAATGGCTTAATGGGAAACCTGCTGTCGAGCTAAGAACAAAAAAATACTTTATTCTGATTAATACATGGTGGTCAAGTTATGTATTCTGAATATGAACACCTATGTCTTCTTTCAGCTTTAGTAACATACAGTGAGAAATTCAATGTATAATTGTGATGTAGCACCATAAAAATATTGTTACTTTATACTTTGTTGTGTTAAACTCAAACATCATCCCAAATACATAAAAAACATATTTATACTCTAGTGAGTTTGCAGAGCTATTGTGTGTAATGCATATAATATAATCTTATACTCATATGTTAATCTGCAAAATCTTTGTACCAGATGCAGACTATAATGGAGAGTGGAAACATCTGAAGGGATAATGGTCCAGAAAGCTTTCATGTAGCAGTACATGCCAAATTCTGATTTACTGCACGTTATTTTAACAGATCTAAGTTAAAATGATTGGCCGGAAACATTATCAAACTGGCAAAGCAAACTGGGAAATAAAGAACCCCTGTTTTATGTAGGGAAAAAAATATATTGCTCTTCCTATTTAAGGGTCATATTTTCACTCCAAAAGTTGCTATTGCTACTGAAAAAAGAGTATGTCAATATTTATCATATTCACTCAAATCATTTGTAGGAATCAGATCAGCATTTGGTTTCCTCAATCAGAAGCATGCATATTAAGTGAGCTTAGATTAAATATATCCTAGGACTGCCATAACACTGTCATGGATTTGATATATTACAGGACTACAAGGAAAAAAACATGTGGTACAACATTAGTAAAGCCTATATGTTCAGCAGATGACGTCACAATGGCCAGCTTTTTTTTTCTGAGTCAGATGACAAGCTATGAATCAAGGTTTTGATTATTAATGTATTGTGATAAAGGCTGCTTATGAGTGCAACATTTGAGCACCACAGAAAGCTTTGGATAAATCCAAGCAAAGTGTATCAGCTGGTATCCTTCTTTCTATTGCTTAACTGATAAGTCCCTAAAATGTGTCAGATTCATGCTGAAAGATACACTGATAAAATCAGAACCAGCCCTTGAACTGTGAAATGTCAGTCCATACTAATAATTTACAAATGTGGCCTGTTGAAGTCCAGGTATATTAGCAGTTTTTGGCCGATTTGTTCTGTTTTGCATATAAAAAGTATGACTACTGTATCACAGTTGTCTGATAAGAACCATGTCGTAGGAAACAATACTTCTGATCATTTAGCAGGCCACCATCGTTCAGCAGTTAGCTATTCTGCACAGCAAAGTTAATTCTCATTTTTACAGACAAAAGTGATGTTAGCTGACCTATAACTGTTAAGTAGCATTCTAAATAACCACCATCATTCTTCTAAATATCTCAGCTACAGTTACATACATCTACAGGTTCAAGTCACATCCAACTCCTATATTGACCCTGTGAACATCTGTTAATATCCACAGAGCTTACTAGGCAAGGAGGGAGCAGAAGGAGATAATTTATTTATTTACTTTATATATATATATATATATATATATATATATATATATATCCACATATAAATATGTTTATATATGGTTTACTATCAATAAGTCGAAAGTTTAAATAAAATGTGTACGTATTAGCGAAGTGTTTCGCTGAACTTACACATTTCCGTATGTACCTAATGTCGAAAACAGCTGTTAATTGTCGAAAATGTCCCACCCTTCCCTTAACTCCCTACCTAACTAGCCTAAACTCACGTTTATGCAGGGGGCAAGCTCCCTCTGTGCCCCCACACCCCCCAACTTAATATTCCAACTCCGAGATCGCACTACAGTGAGGAAAGGGATGTATTTCCCTAACCGCACTGTACCGCGATCCTCTTACATGAGCGAACGTTATAATTGCGAATGCACAGTCCATTCGCAATAATAACGTTCGCTCACATCACCTGCCGAACTATGAAGTATTCGAACATATGTTGTTCGAATACTTCATAGCCGTGCAATTGCATGGTGACATTTTGATAGTAAACCGTATATATATATATATGTATATCTATATATATACATACAGGTCTACTTCTAAATTTCTAAGTGTCAAAACCTCAAATTTCTTATGGTCAAGACCATAAGATCTATGTTTTGAGATTTTGAAATCTAAATACAAAAAATAAAAACAAAAAAATCTTTGTTTTTATTTTTTCAGGGAGGGGCAAGCCCCCTTGCACCCCCTGCTAATTAAATATACCAACTCTAAGAAGGCACTACAGCGAGGAAAATAGTAAATATACTGTTCTGTCTGTACAGCAATCTCAATTTAAATGGTTTAAAGTTTTAAAACTTCAATCTTATGGTCTCACCCACAAGAAATTCAAAGTTTTGAAACTTTGAAATTTAGAAGTAGACCCATGTTAGGGTTGCCACCTTTTCAATTGCCCAAAGTAGGGCATTTTTTTGTAGAAATGTGAGGTTTTGCAGGACAAAACATATCCAAGGCCAATGCAAAGGACAGAACTTCACTTTTTTTGCCAAAATAAAATCTTATTCTTATAGCATTTGAGTAACTTATTCTATTTCTTTAACATTTAGGTGTTTCAGATGCAAAATAATTGTTTTATGCAACTATTAAAGAAAACTTAAGAAATACTTGTTGTCCTAAAAATCTCAGGACATCTGCCTTTTTTATTTTTTTTTCTCAGGACACAATTGCTCAAAGAGGGACAGGTGATAACCCTAACCCGTGTGTGTGTGTGTGTGTGTGTGTGTGTGTGTGTGTGTGTGTGTGTGTGTGTGTGTGTGTGTGTCTGTGTGTATATATGTATACCTATATATGAGTGTCTCATTAAATATTAAACAAGAGTGAACATTCAAAGGGAGACCACTTTAGAGTAAATCTCAATTGATCAAAATATAAATAAACTAAAACCTCGGCAAGCCACCCTGCACCTCACACCCCATGCTAATTAGGGTCTATATTAGAACATCGAAGTTTCAAAACTTCGAATGTTCTAATATCGAACCCTATTCAGCAAAAGATGAAAATATCGAAGCAACAGAAAACCAAATTTTTTCATAGGCAAAGAATTCGGTTCTCCGTTTCTGTTGCTTCTGTATTTTCAGCGTTGTGGTGGAAAGTTATGGGTCGGGTTCAGGTAAGTGTGCGATTGAGTGCTGGTTAGGGAAGTTAGGGTGTGGGTTAGGTATGTCTGTGATTGTGAGGACATGAGGGTTAGGGCGCAGGTTAGGTATATGTGCGATTGCGTGGACGTAAGGGTTAGGGTGGGTTAGGTGAGTTAGGGTTAGGGCGTGGGTCAGGTAAGTGTCTGATTGTGTGGACATGAGAGTTAGGGCAGGGTAGGTAAGTTAGGGTTAGGGCACGGGTGAGGTGAGTGTGCAATAGTGACGGACCTTAGGGTTAGTGTTTGGGTTAAGGTAAGTGGGTAGTTAGTGGTGTGTGTGTATAGTTTAGTGTAGGGTTAGGTGTAAGATTTTAGGTGTATGTGTGTGTGGATTGCTGTTTGTTTGGTGTGCTTGTGTTGTGTGTATGTGTTTTGGAACAGCAGATTTTTTCCCTAGGAAAAAATTTACTGTTCTGTATGTTTGATGTTTTTATCTTTCACTGAATAACGTTCAATATTAGAACATTCGAAGTTTTGAAACTTTGATGTTCTAATATAGACCCTGCTAATTATATATACTAACTCTGACATCACACAACAATGGGGTAAAGGCAAATTAATTAAATTAATTTGTGTAAACAAAGATAATAAATCTACTTAGGGTTTCTTCATCATCTCCGACATCTTGGCATCATTTCCCAGCTATTTTCAAATATCCCCAATCAAAATGCATCCTAATTACTGTACAGCATTATCCATATAATTTACAACCCCCTCTAAGCAAATGTCTCTCAAACTCACACTTTGGTTTCTATACATTCCTAGCTACCTTATTCATAGTCTCTTCATAGATCCTTGTTTCCACAATCATCCCATATTAGATGTCCTATTTTTCTTTATAATTCCATTCATTTCCTTCTTCATTCAAGTCAGCTGCCCTTTCTCACCATATTCCCATCACCTCCTCATGCACACTGTCATTGGCATCTTTATACATCCCTGCAAGTTGTGTTATAAAAGTGCTTATTAAAGATAGTTATTATTTCTTAATCTTTTAAAATCATACGTTCTGTAGTGTGAGGAGTATCACACTTAAATATCGTCATCATTCAAAGAGTTAATAATTGTTATCAAATATATAATTCCAATGAATGTCCTGGCCTGCAATGCCAGATAATTTAAACCTCTCTTCTTTTAAGATTACCAATTTGTCCATTGTACTAAAAGTTAGTGTTTTCTTATATAATGTTCAAAGCTTTTTTTTTCTTTTGATTTCAATAAAAACATTCATCTTAATAAATTTTTCTAGGGATTTAGCATACAGTAGCATACCTCTCATTTTAAGGCCAGTTTCACATTTTCTTCTGATTGCTATAGACATATGGGTATAGCTATAAAGATGACTGAAGACATTCTTTCAGTAAACAACCAATCAGTGCCTGGTTCTTGATATTTTCTTTCCATTTCAAGGGCTTTAAAAATAGATCATGTACTTTCTTGAAGTAACAGAATACAGCTGTCTCTATATTGTCAGGTTTTTCTCAGAAGCAATTTAGTTAAAATGTAATAACGGTCTGGATTGCTAAGGGGGTGCCATTGAATTAGGCCATCATTGATGTTACTATTACTCAAGGTTGAGCCAAATACATTCCTTTCTCAGCTAGAAAAACGGTGAATTATATCAGGTTCTTCTTTTTAAAGACAGTCTACAATATGATGTTCTGAAGAACTTTTACAGCAGTGTAGACATGTAAGCTAATCCTTGGAAAATTAATTCTGTAAGATTATATACACGGTATAATGGAAGGTTCTGTAGCTCTTATTTAAAAAAAATATATATATTTTTTTTATTTATCAAAAGTTATGAAATTTGGAACTGGCCTGGCAAGAATGTATGTTTATTTTAGTTTACACATATACTTGTGTAAATGATTTAAAGCTATGATTTTACATTTGTAACTGAAAATGCAGCAATCAAATCTGATATGAACACATTTTTTGTAAGTCCTCTTCCATTGCTTGAATGCCTGTTTTAATGGCTTAAATCCAGTGATGCTGATATTCCATTGCATGTCCTCTAGTCAGGGTTAAGTGAAAATACATACATTAAAAACATGGATTTAAATGACATATTTCTATGACTCATTCAATATGCTTACAATTTATTAGATAATCTGCAGGATCTGCTTGTCTAACAGCATATTCCAGATTCACCCCCCCCCACCACCACGTACACCTCAGTTCTCATAAGGATGACTTTATTTCAGTTCCATTCATTCTTGAATTCACTCATGATTTTCACTCTGCAACCATTTAAGGAAGTCCAATCCAACCATACATCAATCATGCCATGAAATAATACTTCTTCACATTTCTCCTGGGTTGCCCTTTCAATTTGTGGCCTAGTGTTCTCACATATCCGATCTTCTCAGTTTCTGCCTCTGTCTATCTGACTTTTATCTTTCTCTCTCTCTCTCACTTTCTCTTTCTCTCATTCGCTTTGAAATATAATAGCTCTCACGATGAGTTCCTTTAAGGTACTTAAAAAATATCAAGTTCTGTCTCTGAATATTTTCCCCAAGAGTATACAGTTTAAGATCTTCTTGTTTATCTCTCTCGCTCCTTTACTTTTTTAATTAATTAATTTACTTATTTACTTATTTTTGAGGAAATGTCAATGGTAAACTTTTGTTGCCATAATTCCACTGTCTTTGTTTAGATAACATTGTCATGATGAGGAGGCATCCAAAACTGCAATATAGTTCTCTAAAGAGGATCTTGGCAACTGTCTGCAAAGAAGAGACAATTAATAAGAACTCATTATGTGAAGGTTTTTCTCTGTGCATCACTACCTACCTTCTGTATTGCTCTTTCATAGAGTGTTCTTCAACTTTACTTTAGGTCACTTGACAATGATTACTTGTAAGTCCATTTCCTCTTGCATTATTGTTACTAACTCCTTAAATTGTGTACTCCTTTACTGTGTTTCTGCTTCTTGGATGCATTTTTTAATATGTTCCACTGAATGTAATGTGTCATAATTAGGACTATGCCTCCAGCCTTACTATACCACTTCTTGTGTTTCCTATGCAAATGTGTCCCATTCATTCATGAAATCAGTCATGGCTCTGACCCTACATAAAAACACTGTTTTCTTTCTTGCCTTTCTCCAAGGTAATTTATAAAGAAATTGGAAAGAACCTAGCACACTACTGACCCTTTTAACTCCCCAAAAGTTACCATTGTTTCATCTGGGTGAGCATGACTTGCTATAACATTTCATGTGTCCTATTTCCTGGCCGATGTACTAACTTTGCTATTACCCTCAAACATACTACAGGTCTGTCAGATTTGTTCACAAAAACTTTATGAGGCACCATATCAAAAGTTTAGCCAAACTCTAGGAAGGTTATATTTAGTGTCACTCTATGATCTAATTTCCTATTTAAAAAGTCAGAGAATTCAATTAGATTTACTTTGTCATGACCTTACTGTTTGAATCTATACTGTATGAGTCCTCTGACCCATGGCTTTTTAGAAATTCTAAAATTCTTTTTTTTATCAGCAGTGACTCCATAATTATTTTAACAATTAAGGGGAACAATGAAGAAATGAAATCTCCTAGCTATAATAATTTAATGCCTCTGATACCTCTGATGTAATCTTTAATACCCACATAGCATCAATCAACATCTACAAATGTATTCTCTACTACATATAGACAGTACCTTGAGATCATAATCATTATTCTATTGCACTTTTCTCCAAGAAATACCAACTCATAAACCTAAAATGAGCCCTCATTGATAAATTATGCATTCCTTTTCATCTAACTGCTTCTAGCAATGCTTCAACCCAGGATTTAAATTGCTTCAATAGAGCATTATTTGATTCTTTATGCCAGATTGCTAAGACTGTTTATATTCAAAGTAAACACACACTTCTTAAATCAATAATCACCTCTTGATGTAACTGGCCTATGACAAAATACATTATGAGCTCTTAAACTCTTTTACCATAGTTGTCACTTCATAATTTAAATGTGAAATTTATAAATTGATCATACAGCATCTTTATAAGATGTCCTTTCAAGTTTGTTAAAATAAAACATTGTGCACTAAACTTTAAAAATAAACTATTAAGAATAGATAAGCAAAAATATCTATTTTTCATCCTATAGCTCAATAATTATCCCTTGCCAAGATGACATATACACACAAAAAAAGCAATCCCTTCCTTGCAAACCTAGCTTCACCGAGATTTAAATGCCTGGTCATTATCAAAAGATAACTAAACTCACTGGGTGTACTTCTAATCTTCCCTTGTTACCCTCTCTCCTTATGAAGCATGTTAAAATATCCCTTTAATACCATTTTTCATCCTACATAACAGATGTTGACATAAAGGAAATCCGGAAAATCTTTACCCAACAGGAGGATGATGCAAGATGAACATAGCAAGGGAGTACTTAACATAATAACATAAATCCAATTTAAATTAAATTAAAGGTAGCACCAGTTCTTCAAGAGCCAGGCTATCTCCATATACCAAAAAACTGATAATAATATTTTTAAGAAGCTAAGAAAACCTTTTAAGCCACATGCACTTCATTTTAACATGAAAACTACCATTAGTTCAAGCAGGATCCAACCAGGTGACATGCATAACTAATATATGTATATTTCCCTGTATTAGTCTAGCAGAAACCCCACACTGTCATAGTCTCCTAAGTTATAAAGGAATGATTTGTACTCTGCTTGAACCAATGACACTTATAACTGCTTTTTCTGATAAGCAAAATATCCCCCTATCCTGCATTGTTTATTCAACAGGATGTAAATGCAGACATTTAATACACTTGTAATATTGTCTTCATAGATGCAATTCATGCAGGAAAGAATTTCTCACTAAATATTGTATAAAATAATTACATAATTATAATCAATCACAGTACATTACAAAGAAAACATTCCAAACTTTTCCATCATTGCTGACACTCTTTGAATTTGTTTCTCAACTATATGTACTGTTTTTTCCTTTGCAGCATTTATTTAAAAAATGAAAACTCCTCATACAATTGTGCATAATCTTCAATGTCAATCATCTTCCTAGTCAAGCTTTCATCTGGCATATTCTTAGTGCCTTCAAGAATGATAGACAAGTGATATTTGTGATAATTTCCAAGTTAACTCACTCAAGCCTATACCATCTTTTTTGTAAGCTTCCATTTCACACCCATACCCCTTATGGTATCCAGATTTTTTTGGATCTGGTTTCATTAACTAAGTGACTTAACAGCTAATAATAGGCATTATTAGAAAGGGCAGTGAGTTATTAACAAAATGACATTAAGATTATTTGTCTAAAATATCCTGCAGTGGAGAAATTAATCTTTGTTCGAAACTTATTATAAATATTTCCATATTTATGTTCATATTTTCATAACAAAAAGACCTACATTTTATTGAGATGTATGGTGTGAAATATCAATGTAGGAGACAGGACGATTCACTGAAAATGCTGGTTTATGTCACACTATACTGGAAATATTGATAATTGTTAGTAATTAGGAAAATAAGCAATATTTCCATATGTACTTAATTCTTCAAAAAACAAGTGACTTACAAATGTTGTATAATACTAGGCAAAACCTTAGATGTTGTTGAAGAAAACTGCCTTTGATATTTGCACTGTAAGCTGTACATCTTGGGAGATATCCAGTATTATTTGTTTTGCTAATTATGCAATTAAACATGTTTTCATATTTCTGTAAATATCTCAATAAACATGAAATTATAGAGGAATTTCTTGTCATGTGAAAGCTCATGCCTGGTTAACAAATCTGTTCTAACAATATATGTCTAGGTTGTATAGTTTTCAAGATATGAAAATTTGTTTCTGAAAGTTTACAAAAACAACAATTTGGGGTTTGTGTGCATGCATTATACTATATTACTGTATTTATGGAAAAGTCCATGAATGTACTGGCTATTATCACTGTAAAGAATATTTCTTACTATTACTATTGCTATCTGTGCAGTTTTAATAGCTTTTATTGTTCACAAAATATTTGCATTTGTTTATGTTATGCTTTTTAAGTTTGTTTTTCAGAAAATGCTTTGGAATACAAGATGTCTGCAGGCTGCAATAGGTATGATATTCTACACTGCATACATGTTAATAAAGTAATACTCATGCATGATCTTCCAGGTTTAATACAAATCAATAGTCTTTACTCCACTAGGGACATAAACTTTGATTATAGGCAGATGCAAAATTAATTTTTTATTATATTTCCTCAGATGACATTCCACATAGGACTAGAAACTAATCTGTGTGTGTGTGTGTGTGTGTGTGTGTGTGTGTGTGTGTGTGTGTGTGTGTGTGTGTGTGTGTGTGTGTGTGTGTGTGCACAAAATAATTATTACAAAAAGCATTATTTTATTACCAACAATATGAATGTTGCTATGGTGCCTTAAAAGTTATTAAACTTAGGCCTTAAGTCTAAATATCTCAGAATGATCCAGTATTTCTTGTGGTTGTCTAGAAATAAAGAAATAACCCCTGGCCCTGCAGTAAAAAGTCTATATACCATTTTCTACCTTTAATTGGCTTAAATACATTCCAGTCCAAGTCATTAACCTTTCTTGCATAAAAGTCAGACAAATCAGTTCATTCCCCTTTTTCTGGAATACAAGTCAAAAAGATTCTTCTTACAACCTCTGGTCTTCCTAATTGATTTGTTTCTCCTTTATAATTTCCAGTTCAGTCAACAACTGTGTATATTGTTCTTAGTTCCTTATTTTCTTTTTGCAACTCGTCTATTGCATCGTTGTTGTTATTGAAGGATTTAAGAGCTTATGTTTCTTGCTCCTTCACAGTAGCCATATAATTATTCAGTTTAGGAGCAACTTTCTCAATTACTGTAATAAGTTGCTCCCCTGGCACCATCTCATTAATGGAAGTTCAGTTTTATTTCTGACGTCTCGGCCACAGCCTTCAAGGAGTACAAAAAACATAAAACACTACATCCCTATATATACATGAAACAATCAATCAATAAACTCAATAAATGGGTTGTTAAATTGAATAATAATCAATTAATTCAGCAGCATTTTCCAATTAAAATCTTCATTCAAACCTTTTGGATACAAAGTTTTAAATTTAAGAATATATACAGCTTCTTTATGTAACAAACGTTGCTTAATGTTTAAATTATCATATTTATAATATTTAACTTGTTCTAAAACACATCCTTTTAGCCCTTTGCTGTCACTATTAATAACTTTTTTGAGTTTAACAACATATTATATCGTCAAAAACAGGGCACAGCCATGGGGGCAGCCTTTGCCCCAATGTATGCAAATTTGGCAATGGGCCTATTTGAGACAGAAATTATATATAGACATCAAATTTTTCAGGAATATGTTGTTAAATATTTCAGATATGTAGATGATTTGATTTTTTTAGTAGAAGGTAGTAATACACATGTTCACCAATTAATTTTGGATTTAAATTGTAATAGGTTTTCTCTAAATTTTGATGGGTTAAAGGTAGGCACAAGGATGCCCTTTTTGGACATTGTTTTGGATATTAGTAATGGTACTCATTTGATTACCTCAGTCAACAAGAAATTTGTAGGTGGCACACAATACGTCCACTCTACTAGTGGACATCCTCCGCATACAATTAAGTCCTTGCCATATGGTGAAATGCTTAGAATGTTTCGCTTATGTAATAATAGTGAATCTTTTCAAAAGGAACTTCACTTTTTGTGGGATTCCTTTTTGAAGAGAGGCTATAGCAAAAATATATTAACAGATAGTTATGACAAATTTTGTGGTAATAATAAAAAACTAACTTTTCCATTTTTTAATAATTTGTACAACCATGATGAAGGGACTAAGATGGGTGAAAGAGAACAAGAAAGTTTATATTTTGTCACTACATATGGTTGCTTTACACCGGAACTTATTAAAATAATTACACAGTTTTGGGAATATTTTTGTTCCCTTAATAGTGTTCAACCTTGGTTAAATGCAGAATTGAAATTTTCCTATCGAAAAGTTAAAAGTATAAAATATTTTTTAGTAAGAAGTAAGTTTAGTTTTCCAGTACCTAAAATATCGAAGAATATGAGTAGTATGGGGACACATCAGTGTGGCAGATGTAAAGCTTGTCAGTTTGTTACGCCGTTGTTTTCACATATTAATAATATTCCTTTTAAAGTTAATGACAGTTTTCATTGTAATTCTGAGGGTGTAATTTATGCACTTTCTTGCCCTTGTGGAAAATTTTATATAGGGGAAACGAAGAGGCTTTTTAAAACAAGACTTTTGGAACATGTGAGAGATATTCATAATAAAAAAACAGAAAGCCCTGTGGCTATGCACTTTTTAAATTTTCACAATAGTGACAGCAAAGGTCTAAAAAGATGTGTTTTAGAACAAGTTAAATATTATAAATATGATAATTTAAACATTAAGCAACATTTGTTACATAAAGAAGCTGTATATATTCTTAAATTTAAAACTTTGTATCCAAAAGGTTTGAATGAAGATTTTAATTGGAAAATGCTGCTGAATTAATTGATTATTATTCAATTTAACAACCCATTTATTGAGTTTATTGATTGTTTCATGTATATATAGGGATGTAGTGTTTTATGTTTTTTGTACTCCTTGAAGGCTGTGGCCGAGACGTCAGAGATACAATAAATTGCTGTAGTGGATTTTCTCCTGTTGCTGCCTTTTTTACTTGGATTCAAGCTGTTGTTTCTATATATAAGTTCAGTTTTATTGCCTGTTGCAGTTAGAGAGGCCACCATTTTGTCTTAATCCATAACATTGTCAGCCAAGGATAGATATGTTTTATCAAACGTCAATATAACACTATAGTTTGTATTTTAACCAGCTTTCAATACTGCCATTAATTTATCATCAAAATGCCATTTTGAAAGGCTAAGCAGAGATCCCCACTCAGCAGTCTATATGACACTGAGTACTCAGACATGGGTTTTAGACAGTCAGAGTAGCTAAAGATACTGAGGCATGAGTTATTTCTGGTGAGGAAACAATGAGGTATCTTAAAGTGGTTTAGGTGCTTATTGAGGTATACACCAAAGGGGGCATCATATTAATGAAGGATGAATAAATCGGAACACAATATCCCACCAAAAAACACAAGCTACATATCATTCAAAGTCCCCCAGTGTTCACTGCTGGAACCACTCTTATTCTCATTTTTTATCAGTGACCTGCATTGGGATTTCTCTAATATCTTCTTTATGCAGATGACATTGTTATTACTAAATCCAGCAAAAACTTACAGTCAATCTCCAAGGAACTACAGGATGAATTTAAGCACTGGGGAATTGGCTTAAGGCAAATAAATGTACAATTAATATAACAAAATTAATATAATGCTAGTCAATACCCACCGGTGTGTTAACAGAGAAAAACTGGAAAAACTTAAGTTCTTTTCAGCATATCCTGAACTTTCCTGCATTACTAATGGCATTGTATGAGGGTCTATATTATATGAATGAAAGTTCATATAATCGATTGCTCTAAAGAGCGAAAATCCTGGAAATCGAGATGCGTGATGTGGGATCACAGTACAGTGAAGATTGGAGTATTTGCCCTTTCCTCACTGTAGTGCAATCTCGGAACTGAAAAAAATATTTAGCGGGGGGGGGGCAGCCCCTGCAATATCATTTTTGATTTCTGGGATTTTCACACATTAGAGTGATCGATTTTGTATCAATGTATTTGGTTATTATTATTTTCTAATTTGTTATACCCAAAATGGCCTGAAAAAGGTCTGCCATGCTGTGTGATTTTATTCTGTCGTCAGTGCTTTCACCTCCCTGGTGTCATTTTGTAAGAGACATATCTGTAATGACAGGAGCATTTACTGAAGTTCTCTCTCTCTCTATCTCTCTCTCTCTCTCTCTCTCTCTATCTCTCTCTCTCACTCTCTCTCTCTACATCAGTTTACAACAGTACTGTGATGACCTACTTTTGATTAGCAGCATCAACATTTTCCTTACTTTGTTTCTTTTGATTTGTATTAGTGGCCATCTCTGATACAGCATTTTAAAGATATATTTGAATGACAAACTAGAAAAAAACTAAGTTAATTGCTGTTTTCAAACTGTAACCATACCTCTCAACTGTCCAGAATTTGAAGAATGTCCAGATTTTTGCCTCTTAGTCTGTTCTTCATAAAATTTGTGCTTTTCTGGCAAATCACCAGGAATTGAAGTCATTAACAATAACAGGCATTTGAGTTTCAGACTTCATATCCTTCAGAAAAAGCATGCTAATTCAAAACCTGCCATTGCAGCAACTTTCTAAGATTATAAAAGCAATATTTCCAATCTGTCCCTGAGTTTTGGCACCTGCCTCCCCATTACTTTTGGCTTTGTCCAGAAATCTTGTACTAAGAGGTTGAGAAGTATGTCTGTAACTGTAGTTCAGTGTCCAAGTCTGAGAAGTCTTAGTACTGTGATTAATGGCTGTTATTGGGGCTGGATACTCACATTTTAACACTATAATCAGAATAAGTGTCTTTACTGTTAATCGCCCCTCCCCAGCTCACAGACTTGCCTCAATGAAGTACTTTATTTAATGCAAAATTGCTGTGACAAGCACTACAAAAAGATACCATGCACTTTTACAAAACAATACAGTGCAGAAAAACTGCAAATCAAATAGTGGCAGAAAATCAGGATTACGATTAAAACAGTTCCTTCTTTGTAGCACTCACAGGGGTTGGTTAAAGGGAAAGACTGCAAAATTCTGAATAAAAACATTAAGTGAATGAGTGGAGTTTTTTTTTTCATTTACATCTGAAACTAATCTTGAAAGCCTAGCTTTTGTTCAGACTCAGAAATGTAAACTCCAGGTTACACTATTTATCTGTGGTGTGATGCTGGTAATCCATGACTGATAAGAGACATTTGAGATATATATATATATATATATATATATATATATATATATATATATATATATGTTTGAGGGGTACGTATCACTTCACCTAAAACTCATTCCACCTAAACTCATTTCACCAAGACCATATCACCTAAAGTTAATTTCACCTATAACTCATTTCACCTAAAATTCATTTCACTGGCAAGAAGTACAATAAGGCAAATCATAGGTATATGTCCTTTTCCCCACTGTAGTGAGATCCTGGTGTTAGTATATATAGTAAGGGGGGTGTGGGGGTGCAACCCCCCACATTGGGAGGTGTGGGGGCATAGGCCCCCACCTAGTTGGCTTTTACCAAATAATGAAAAACTAAACCAGACAACATAAAACCAAAATAAGTAGGGGGCTACACCCCCCACACCCTCCAATATGGGGGCTGCACCCCCCACACACCCCTAACTATATATACTAACACCAGGATCGCATTACAGTGGGGAAAAGGACATATACCTTTGATTTGCCTTATTGTACTATTTGTCAGTGAAATGAGTTTTAGGTGAAATGAACTTCAGGTTTGGTTTGGGTGAAATGAGTTTTAGGTGAAATGATACGTACCCATGTTTAAGAGCAATTTATTTTTAATATCTTTGTAGTTAGACTCACTGACCTAACCTAAGTACTGTGTGCCTCCTAGCCTTTCTGATGTAAGAGATAATGAGAAAATGAGAGATTTATGAAAAAAACAGAAACAAGTCATAGCACAAAATAAATGGAATAATGATTAAATTATTGTTTTTCTGTATGTGGTACTTTTAGTTCTAAATTATAGTGGAGGTTTTGGAAATAAAAGCACAACATTTAGGTGGACTTCTTCTTTAAGAGTGCAACCAATATCAACTTCTATAACACAAGTGGATCTTCCTTACCAATAACTAGAGCACAAAAGTATTCAGGAATCACATTTCACCATAATCTTTCCTTTGTCCACAGAAAGATAATACTCAACAAGGTATTGACTAAGTTAAAGGTTTATTGTAAACTATTCAGTTTACTGACAACAGAACCCAGACAGGCTACAGTAGTCAACACATTGTTGACTAGTTTACAGTATGCACTATGCATTATTTCCATACTCCACATCACCCCCCGCAAAAAAAAAAAAAACAATCTGCTCTACTCCAAGCAATAGGAAATAAAGTCCTTAGAGTTATGCATCTGCCCAATAACAGGGAACACCCCAAATGCCACTAGATGCCAAATGCCCTAAATTACAACTTACCACACAACAGCTACTGCTCCCTTAGAACCAGATTATTTGAAAATGAACAACCTTATTATTTACAGTATCTAAAGTTGTATCTTTAAGGACCCCCCCCCCAAAACAAACTGGCTACTATGGAAAACACCTTCCCTGTTGAAACAGCATTCAGAAAACATGTAGGCAAATCACATATGATAACAGTCAAGAAATAACCAAAATGTTACCTAGAAAGTAAATATAAATTCAATTGTTTTAGGGCTGATGAATATTCAGACACCATATTGACTTATCTTCAGAATTTTTTTTATACAGACTGTGATAGCCTCTCTAACCTGGGCCAGTAATCAAGGAGCCTCAATTCTCACCACTGACACTGGTGAGAGACTGTCACTAAAACAGGAATTAATTTATGCAGTATTTACAGATGTAGCTCTCTGCATCAAGTACAATTTCCCTCAAGAACACACATGGAACATGCTCCAGACCTGAGATTGGACTCTCTGTCTCTCCAGATCCCAAACAAGATTCACTATTGAGAACTGTGTCCCATTTCCAAGTAGCTGACACAAGCACACCTGGTGCTGGTACAAATTTAGTTGCACCCCTTCGGCTCAGACTATAAGGTAACCACACTGCCACCAGTCAACCACTCTCAGGCTCTTACAAAGGTATCCAATTATACTGATTAAAATCAATACTAATATAAATGGTAGTGTGTAACCAAAGCAGCAAGGCTTTTTAGAGTGGCCATGGCATCACTAAAATAAGCACAAGTACTTTCAAGTTGTTAAAAGTATTCTCTAAAAGAACAGCCACAATGAAAGGTATAAAAATATTTAATAATAAATAATAAAATAGAAAACGTGAATACTAAATATCTAAGTACAATAAACACCAGGGTCTCAATCACAGGAGAAATAAAAATAACACAGTTGGACAGATTCAAACACATACAGAAAAACAGTACTTAACTACTCTCATTGTATTTCCTGACTGTCCACAGAATAACTGTTCCCTAGCTAACTTAATTAATACAGTTAGGCAAGATTAGATGCTGGGATGCTTACTTCCACAAAGCAAGGTGATGAGATTCTAACAGACTGAATTGAACAACTGAGTTAACTCAACTGAACTGACTGTGATAACCATCATAGATCTTTATATCAGGTTCCAAAGAAAACAAATCAAACCAAGCTGCTTTGTGAGTTCCATCCTCTCAGTGCTGGTTATAGAATTACATCACTTGTCTAAACAGAGGCTAAACTATTGGCTTGGCTTATAAGGGCCTCAGGGCCAGTAGCCTAGTAACTTCCTATGATCACATTTGATCACCTGACTCTGATACAATATACATTCAGGGCTTTGCTAAGATTTGTTGCAGTATTTGAAAATTATAGAACAATTTCAAAAATGTCTACTCTTCCCTTCCAGAATTCTCTGTTTAAACATAAGCATTTAATCAGTTATAATAATACTGCTGATACATGTTTAACACAAGCATCTGTGCAAGTCAGTGTGATAGTCAAATGACACAAAATTATTTACAAAACTCCAGCCAACCATGCTGGCACATTTCACACGTGCACTGCCCTACTCTCCCTGGCACAGATGGCAATACCTCACATCATCACACAGACTATAACTTCACTGTTCTTAATCTAGACTTCACTTTCAACACTCCAAAATCTACACTAATGTATTACAATTAATGTACATAGTTTGCTGCGTTTACTTTACATAATTTAGTATAATTCCATCTAATGTTCATCATATATTACTTTCACTATTTAAGTGTTTCACAGAATTAAATTCAAGCATTTATCCATCACCTCATTCTGCTCATGCGTATACATATAATTATTTATAATTCTAAGACACAAACCGGATGCAGTTTCATCAGCATACTGAAAATGCTTAAAATTTAAATAATATACTACCTGTTTTCAAACTCTCAACTATATGAATTTGTACTTGACCACATGCAGCGTATGCTACTACAAGCTATGAGAATTTCCTTTACTATACCTCTTTCCGCATTAAACTTTGTAGAAGCTATTATTCCCCCTGGAGATCACATTTCATTCTCTTCTTGCTAGTGTTAATATATTATGAATATATAATGTGCAAAACTGATGAATTGTACACTGTTACTGTGCATTAGCAACATGTATATATTCTGATGTTTATCTTCTTTATACATGTGACAATGTTCACATTCGAATGTTTGTTAGTAATGTATATATTCATTTTGTTGTATTCTTATACTTGTAACAATGGCTACATTTCTGATGTCTGTTTTATTAAATATATTTGCCTAAATGGCCTGGATCATGCCTGAAAAGGACACTCAGACCATGTCAGTGAAGAAAAGAAAGAAAGGAAGGTAGGAAGAAAGAAAGAAAGAAAGAAAGAAAGAAAGAAAGAAAGAAAGAAAGAAAGAAAGAAAGAAAGAAAGAAAAAAATAAATGTCTGGTTATCAAGAGTCAGTTCATCAGTTTATATATTTTAATAACAGCCCAAAAGAATTGGTCCAAATACACAGTCCTGCAGGATATCACTGGTAACCCCATCTGGATAGAGAAGTAGCACCTACCCCAGCAATTTTATGGGCCCTGATGCTTAACCAGTGTTTACTCATTGAATTATATATGGATTAATATCTAATATTTTTGAGTTTCTATTATGAACTTATGTGGAGTGATATTAAATGAGAGCTATAATTTAACAATGAATGTAGAAAGATTGCAATGGACATAAGCGAAAACATTAAAACATCAGCACATAAAGTTGACTTTAAGCCTGAGCCCTCAAAAATGTAACCTAAACCTATAAAACTCTAAAAACCCTTTTTTATCAGAACAGCAAGCTTTCTGTACCCTATGTATAGGTCTGTGCTCCACACTCCTGCTATTTAATTATTCCATCCCCAAGGCTGTGTACCACATACATAAACAGCATGTCACTTCCAATAGCAACATGATCTCCAAGTTTCAAAGCCTGGCAAGTGATTGAGTTTCATGTTTTTTTTTTCTTCCAACCTTTTGATTGTTATCTTTTGTCAGTGGCTTCTAGCATGGTATCCTAAATAATATTGTCTAAAAATGTGTGATAATTACTAATTTCCACTGTCATTTTTACTATTCATGAATGTTCTTTCTGCAAAAATATTGCTTTCACAAGAAAAGAGTA